>NW_026608283.1:0-78428 GCF_029499605.1 Hyla sarda
ACACAAGCACACACCTACCTTTGTTGCCTGCAGATGCCTCCTTGGCTGTCCCCAAACGGTATCAAACCAACACCCACGGGAAGCTGTAAGCATAGAGGACATGCCTGCACCCCATTGGACTTACCTGTGTGGGTTAAATCCGGGTTATTTGACAACCTATGGCGGTGATGGTTCTGCTCAGGCAGAGCAGTGCTGATGCTCCTCATAAAGCTGTCGCTGCTGTGAAGGTTCTAGGTGACATCACAAATCCCTATGGTTACATACACAACAAAGCTGGGTTGTTGTTGTTTACACTCTGCAAGGCCTGTGGAAGTGAGTGACATCATAGCACTGTAGTTCTGAGGGTTCAAGATGGATGCAACAATCTCCTGTTGCTTCTATGAAGGCCGTAATAGACGACATCACCAAACAGCTCCATAGTCACATACACAGCAAAGGAGAGATGTTGTTTACACCTAGTGATGTCAGTGGTATTGAGTGACATCACAGCACAGTGCTAAGGCTCCTGGGCCTGGACACAGCAGCGGCTGCAATATCTCAACGGAGAATACGTTTATATCTATGTGTGTGTGTGCGCATATATATATATATATATATATATATATATATATATATATATATATATTTCTCCGCCGAAATCACTTTTAAACCCATTTCCACCTTTTTTTCCCTTCTCTTCCTCTTACTTTTTTTTCACGTTTTTTTACGTTTTTCTCCTTTTCGCCTCTTTTCTGGGCGTATTATTCTTCTTTTTCTTCTTTTTTTTCGTCTAATGCATACCCCATCAGTGCAGCAATGCTTATTCAATACCGCCAGCAGATGGAGACACTGGGGGATAATTTTCTAAGGATTTATACTGATTTTTCCTGTCTGAATTTGTCGCACAGAAAGTTGCAGGCCAAATATGTGTGACATTTCTGCGACTTTAGCTTCTAGAGCATTTTTACAACATTATACATAGGTGCTGAATACATAAAAAGCGACTGTTCAGCGACAGACAAGTCGCATCGGCTGAAAGTAGGCCAGAATGTCAGTCCATGTTGGAGCAGGTTTAGATACAGTCTAAAGCATAGATCTCAAAGTCTGTGCACAGAATTTAGCAAGGGCCTCGCACCTTCTGATGCATCAGGTAGGTGCACAATAGCATAGCCTAACCCTCTGTACTTTGGTCTATATTGATGCGGGACATAGACAGCCAGCTGATGACCAATCCATTAGTGCAATGGATGGCTGGAAGCATTTGTCTTTGCCTTTGCAATACCACAGAAGCAATGCATGGTCAATGTACAGCAATGACACACCTGTGTGAACAGCCAGGAGACCCCCCCCCCCCCCCCCCCATGTTATGTTACATAGTTACATAGTTAGTACGGTCGAAAAAAGACATATGTCCATCACGTTCAACCAGGGAATTAAGGGGTAGGGGTGTGGCGCGATATTGGGGAAGGGATGAGATTTTATATTTCTTCATAAGCATTAATCTTATTTTGTCAATTAGGAACATTCAGCACCCACCCGCTATCAAGGCAGCTGCCTATCATGTCATGCCCTACCTGCACAGGTGTGCTGGCTACTCAAATGATCCAATTAAGGAGGCCATTTAGTCAGCAGCAGCAGAAGTCCTGTGCCTGGACGCTCCAACAGGGGCCAGACACAAGCAGAAGCAGAAGCAGCAGAAGCAGCAGCAGCACCACCTTTTGTTTTTTGGCTGCAGCAGCAGCAAGGCCCACAGGGCTGGCTAGCTGGCTAGCCAGCAAGCAGGTAGCAATGAAAGTAGGAATCTTTCTTTTTAACCCTGTAAGGGGGTGGTGCACTGTACCCGAAGATACTGCCATATCGGGTCAATGCATAGGGCGACGGAAGCAAGCTTCGAAATCGGCCCCCGTTCTCAAAAATCCATTTAATATATGGTCCCCAGATAGGGGACGTATCAGATATTAAACTGATAAGAACAGATACTACACTTGATCTTAGCCAAAAGGCCGAGAAGCGATAACCGTGAAAGGGGCGGGCCCAACAAGGTCCCCTTCATGGGCACTATCACTGCTTGCTGTCAGGGAGGCTGCCAGACAATTTTCCATGCACACTCTGGGCTGGGGGGCAGTCAACCACCAGTACACACAGCAGAACCTAAACCCATACCATTATTGCTAAGCAGCAAGACAGGGGCCCATTGCACTCCCACGGGGCCTTTTTAAATGCAATCCATAACCCGGATTTGCCAGGAACCCTTCTTACTCCTCCTACTTGCATGTGACACTGGGCTTAGGATCTGCATAGGAAACACACACACAAGCACACACCTACCTTTGTTGCCTGCAGATGCCTCCTTGGCTGTCCCCAAACGGTATCAAACCAACACCCACGGGAAGCTGTAAGCATAGAGGACATGCCTGCACCCCATTGGACTTACCTGTGTGGGTTAAATCCGGGTTATTTGACAACCTATGGCGGTGATGGTTCTGCTCAGGCAGAGCAGTGCTGATGCTCCTCATAAAGCTGTCGCTGCTGTGAAGGTTCTAGGTGACATCACAAATCCCTATGGTTACATACACAACAAAGCTGGGTTGTTGTTGTTTACACTCTGCAAGGCCTGTGGAAGTGAGTGACATCATAGCACTGTAGTTCTGAGGGTTCAAGATGGATGCAACAATCTCCTGTTGCTTCTATGAAGGCCGTAATAGACGACATCACCAAACAGCTCCATAGTCACATACACAGCAAAGGAGAGATGTTGTTTACACCTAGTGATGTCAGTGGTATTGAGTGACATCACAGCACAGTGCTAAGGCTCCTGGGCCTGGACACAGCAGCGGCTGCAATATCTCAACGGAGAATACGTTTATATCTATGTGTGTGTGTGCGCATATATATATATATATATATATATATATATATATATATATATATATTTCTCCGCCGAAATCACTTTTAAACCCATTTCCACCTTTTTTTCCCTTCTCTTCCTCTTACTTTTTTTTCACGTTTTTTTACGTTTTTCTCCTTTTCGCCTCTTTTCTGGGCGTATTATTCTTCTTTTTCTTCTTTTTTTTCGTCTAATGCATACCCCATCAGTGCAGCAATGCTTATTCAATACCGCCAGCAGATGGAGACACTGGGGGATAATTTTCTAAGGATTTATACTGATTTTTCCTGTCTGAATTTGTCGCACAGAAAGTTGCAGGCCAAATATGTGTGACATTTCTGCGACTTTAGCTTCTAGAGCATTTTTACAACATTATACATAGGTGCTGAATACATAAAAAGCGACTGTTCAGCGACAGACAAGTCGCATCGGCTGAAAGTAGGCCAGAATGTCAGTCCATGTTGGAGCAGGTTTAGATACAGTCTAAAGCATAGATCTCAAAGTCTGTGCACAGAATTTAGCAAGGGCCTCGCACCTTCTGATGCATCAGGTAGGTGCACAATAGCATAGCCTAACCCTCTGTACTTTGGTCTATATTGATGCGGGACATAGACAGCCAGCTGATGACCAATCCATTAGTGCAATGGATGGCTGGAAGCATTTGTCTTTGCCTTTGCAATACCACAGAAGCAATGCATGGTCAATGTACAGCAATGACACACCTGTGTGAACAGCCAGGAGACCCCCCCCCCCCCCCCCCCCATGTTATGTTACATAGTTACATAGTTAGTACGGTCGAAAAAAGACATATGTCCATCACGTTCAACCAGGGAATTAAGGGGTAGGGGTGTGGCGCGATATTGGGGAAGGGATGAGATTTTATATTTCTTCATAAGCATTAATCTTATTTTGTCAATTAGGAACATTCAGCACCCACCCGCTATCAAGGCAGCTGCCTATCATGTCATGCCCTACCTGCACAGGTGTGCTGGCTACTCAAATGATCCAATTAAGGAGGCCATTTAGTCAGCAGCAGCAGAAGTCCTGTGCCTGGACGCTCCAACAGGGGCCAGACACAAGCAGAAGCAGAAGCAGCAGAAGCAGCAGCAGCACCACCTCCTTTTGTTTTTTGGCTGCAGCAGCAGCAAGGCCCACAGGGCTGGCTAGCTGGCTAGCCAGCAAGCAGGTAGCAATGAAAGTAGGAATCTTTCTTTTTAACCCTGTAAGGGGGTGGTGCACTGTACCCGAAGATACTGCCATATCGGGTCAATGCATAGGGCGACGGAAGCAAGCTTCGAAATCGGCCCCCGTTCTCAAAAATCCATTTAATATATGGTCCCCAGATAGGGGACGTATCAGATATTAAACTGATAAGAACAGATACTACACTTGATCTTAGCCAAAAGGCCGAGAAGCGATAACCGTGAAAGGGGCGGGCCCAACAAGGTCCCCTTCATGGGCACTATCACTGCTTGCTGTCAGGGAGGCTGCCAGACAATTTTCCATGCACACTCTGGGCTGGGGGGCAGTCAACCACCAGTACACACAGCAGAACCTAAACCCATACCATTATTGCTAAGCAGCAAGACAGGGGCCCATTGCACTCCCACGGGGCCTTTTTAAATGCAATCCATAACCCGGATTTGCCAGGAACCCTTCTTACTCCTCCTACTTGCATGTGACACTGGGCTTAGGATCTGCATAGGAAACACACACACAAGCACACACCTACCTTTGTTGCCTGCAGATGCCTCCTTGGCTGTCCCCAAACGGTATCAAACCAACACCCACGGGAAGCTGTAAGCATAGAGGACATGCCTGCACCCCATTGGACTTACCTGTGTGGGTTAAATCCGGGTTATTGACAACCTATGGCGGTGATGGTTCTGCTCAGGCAGAGCAGTGCTGATGCTCCTCATAAAGCTGTCGCTGCTGTGAAGGTTCTAGGTGACATCACAAATCCCTATGGTTACATACACAACAAAGCTGGGTTGTTGTTGTTTACACTCTGCAAGGCCTGTGGAAGTGAGTGACATCATAGCACTGTAGTTCTGAGGGTTCAAGATGGATGCAACAATCTCCTGTTGCTTCTATGAAGGCCGTAATAGACGACATCACCAAACAGCTCCATAGTCACATACACAGCAAAGGAGAGATGTTGTTTACACCTAGTGATGTCAGTGGTATTGAGTGACATCACAGCACAGTGCTAAGGCTCCTGGGCCTGGACACAGCAGCGGCTGCAATATCTCAACGGAGAATACGTTTATATCTATGTGTGTGTGTGCGCATATATATATATATATATATATATATATATATATATATATATTTCTCCGCCGAAATCACTTTTAAACCCATTTCCACCTTTTTTTCCCTTCTCTTCCTCTTACTTTTTTTTCACGTTTTTTTACGTTTTTCTCCTTTTCGCCTCTTTTCTGGGCGTATTATTCTTCTTTTTCTTCTTTTTTTTCGTCTAATGCATACCCCATCAGTGCAGCAATGCTTATTCAATACCGCCAGCAGATGGAGACACTGGGGGATAATTTTCTAAGGATTTATACTGATTTTTCCTGTCTGAATTTGTCGCACAGAAAGTTGCAGGCCAAATATGTGTGACATTTCTGCGACTTTAGCTTCTAGAGCATTTTTACAACATTATACATAGGTGCTGAATACATAAAAAGCGACTGTTCAGCGACAGACAAGTCGCATCGGCTGAAAGTAGGCCAGAATGTCAGTCCATGTTGGAGCAGGTTTAGATACAGTCTAAAGCATAGATCTCAAAGTCTGTGCACAGAATTTAGCAAGGGCCTCGCACCTTCTGATGCATCAGGTAGGTGCACAATAGCATAGCCTAACCCTCTGTACTTTGGTCTATATTGATGCGGGACATAGACAGCCAGCTGATGACCAATCCATTAGTGCAATGGATGGCTGGAAGCATTTGTCTTTGCCTTTGCAATACCACAGAAGCAATGCATGGTCAATGTACAGCAATGACACACCTGTGTGAACAGCCAGGAGACCCCCCCATGTTATGTTACATAGTTACATAGTTAGTACGGTCGAAAAAAGACATATGTCCATCACGTTCAACCAGGGAATTAAGGGGTAGGGGTGTGGCGCGATATTGGGGAAGGGATGAGATTTTATATTTCTTCATAAGCATTAATCTTATTTTGTCAATTAGGAACATTCAGCACCCACCCGCTATCAAGGCAGCTGCCTATCATGTCATGCCCTACCTGCACAGGTGTGCTGGCTACTCAAATGATCCAATTAAGGAGGCCATTTAGTCAGCAGCAGCAGAAGTCCTGTGCCTGGACGCTCCAACAGGGGCCAGACACAAGCAGAAGCAGAAGCAGCAGAAGCAGCAGCAGCACCACCTTTTGTTTTTTGGCTGCAGCAGCAGCAAGGCCCACAGGGCTGGCTAGCTGGCTAGCCAGCAAGCAGGTAGCAATGAAAGTAGGAATCTTTCTTTTTAACCCTGTAAGGGGGTGGTGCACTGTACCTGAAGATACTGCCATATCGGGTCAATGCATAGGGCGACGGAAGCAAGCTTCGAAATCGGCCCCCGTTCTCAAAAATCCATTTAATATATGGTCCCCAGATAGGGGACGTATCAGATATTAAACTGATAAGAACAGATACTACACTTGATCTTAGCCAAAAGGCCGAGAAGCGATAACCGTGAAAGGGGCGGGCCCAACAAGGTCCCCTTCATGGGCACTATCACTGCTTGCTGTCAGGGAGGCTGCCAGACAATTTTCCATGCACACTCTGGGCTGGGGGGCAGTCAACCACCAGTACACACAGCAGGACCTAAACCCATACCATTATTGCTAAGCAGCAAGACAGGGGCCCATTGCACTCCCACGGGGCCTTTTTAAATGCAATCCATAACCCGGATTTGCCAGGAACCCTTCTTACTCCTCCTACTTGCATGTGACACTGGGCTTAGGATCTGCATAGGAAACACACACACAAGCACACACCTACCTTTGTTGCCTGCAGATGCCTCCTTGGCTGTCCCCAAACGGTATCAAACCAACACCCACGGGAAGCTGTAAGCATAGAGGACATGCCTGCACCCCATTGGACTTACCTGTGTGGGTTAAATCCGGGTTATTTGACAACCTATGGCGGTGATGGTTCTGCTCAGGCAGAGCAGTGCTGATGCTCCTCATAAAGCTGTCGCTGCTGTGAAGGTTCTAGGTGACATCACAAATCCCTATGGTTACATACACAACAAAGCTGGGTTGTTGTTGTTTACACTCTGCAAGGCCTGTGGAAGTGAGTGACATCATAGCACTGTAGTTCTGAGGGTTCAAGATGGATGCAACAATCTCCTGTTGCTTCTATGAAGGCCGTAATAGACGACATCACCAAACAGCTCCATAGTCACATACACAGCAAAGGAGAGATGTTGTTTACACCTAGTGATGTCAGTGGTATTGAGTGACATCACAGCACAGTGCTAAGGCTCCTGGGCCTGGACACAGCAGCGGCTGCAATATCTCAACGGAGAATACGTTTATATCTATGTGTGTGTGTGCGCATATATATATATATATATATATATATATATATATATATATTTCTCCGCCGAAATCACTTTTAAACCCATTTCCACCTTTTTTTCCCTTCTCTTCCTCTTACTTTTTTTTCACGTTTTTTTACGTTTTTCTCCTTTTCGCCTCTTTTCTGGGCGTATTATTCTTCTTTTTCTTCTTTTTTTTCGTCTAATGCATACCCCATCAGTGCAGCAATGCTTATTCAATACCGCCAGCAGATGGAGACACTGGGGGATAATTTTCTAAGGATTTATACTGATTTTTCCTGTCTGAATTTGTCGCACAGAAAGTTGCAGGCCAAATATGTGTGACATTTCTGCGACTTTAGCTTCTAGAGCATTTTTACAACATTATACATAGGTGCTGAATACATAAAAAGCGACTGTTCAGCGACAGACAAGTCGCATCGGCTGAAAGTAGGCCAGAATGTCAGTCCATGTTGGAGCAGGTTTAGATACAGTCTAAAGCATAGATCTCAAAGTCTGTGCACAGAATTTAGCAAGGGCCTCGCACCTTCTGATGCATCAGGTAGGTGCACAATAGCATAGCCTAACCCTCTGTACTTTGGTCTATATTGATGCGGGACATAGACAGCCAGCTGATGACCAATCCATTAGTGCAATGGATGGCTGGAAGCATTTGTCTTTGCCTTTGCAATACCACAGAAGCAATGCATGGTCAATGTACAGCAATGACACACCTGTGTGAACAGCCAGGAGACCCCCCCCCCCCCCCCCCCCCATGTTATGTTACATAGTTACATAGTTAGTACGGTCGAAAAAAGACATATGTCCATCACGTTCAACCAGGGAATTAAGGGGTAGGGGTGTGGCGCGATATTGGGGAAGGGATGAGATTTTATATTTCTTCATAAGCATTAATCTTATTTTGTCAATTAGGAACATTCAGCACCCACCCGCTATCAAGGCAGCTGCCTATCATGTCATGCCCTACCTGCACAGGTGTGCTGGCTACTCAAATGATCCAATTAAGGAGGCCATTTAGTCAGCAGCAGCAGAAGTCCTGTGCCTGGACGCTCCAACAGGGGCCAGACACAAGCAGAAGCAGAAGCAGCAGAAGCAGCAGCAGCACCACCTTTTGTTTTTTGGCTGCAGCAGCAGCAAGGCCCACAGGGCTGGCTAGCTGGCTAGCCAGCAAGCAGGTAGCAATGAAAGTAGGAATCTTTCTTTTTAACCCTGTAAGGGGGTGGTGCACTGTACCCGAAGATACTGCCATATCGGGTCAATGCATAGGGCGACGGAAGCAAGCTTCGAAATCGGCCCCCGTTCTCAAAAATCCATTTAATATATGGTCCCCAGATAGGGGACGTATCAGATATTAAACTGATAAGAACAGATACTACACTTGATCTTAGCCAAAAGGCCGAGAAGCGATAACCGTGAAAGGGGCGGGCCCAACAAGGTCCCCTTCATGGGCACTATCACTGCTTGCTGTCAGGGAGGCTGCCAGACAATTTTCCATGCACACTCTGGGCTGGGGGGCAGTCAACCACCAGTACACACAGCAGAACCTAAACCCATACCATTATTGCTAAGCAGCAAGACAGGGGCCCATTGCACTCCCACGGGGCCTTTTTAAATGCAATCCATAACCCGGATTTGCCAGGAACCCTTCTTACTCCTCCTACTTGCATGTGACACTGGGCTTAGGATCTGCATAGGAAACACACACACAAGCACACACCTACCTTTGTTGCCTGCAGATGCCTCCTTGGCTGTCCCCAAACGGTATCAAACCAACACCCACGGGAAGCTGTAAGCATAGAGGACATGCCTGCACCCCATTGGACTTACCTGTGTGGGTTAAATCCGGGTTATTTGACAACCTATGGCGGTGATGGTTCTGCTCAGGCAGAGCAGTGCTGATGCTCCTCATAAAGCTGTCGCTGCTGTGAAGGTTCTAGGTGACATCACAAATCCCTATGGTTACATACACAACAAAGCTGGGTTGTTGTTGTTTACACTCTGCAAGGCCTGTGGAAGTGAGTGACATCATAGCACTGTAGTTCTGAGGGTTCAAGATGGATGCAACAATCTCCTGTTGCTTCTATGAAGGCCGTAATAGACGACATCACCAAACAGCTCCATAGTCACATACACAGCAAAGGAGAGATGTTGTTTACACCTAGTGATGTCAGTGGTATTGAGTGACATCACAGCACAGTGCTAAGGCTCCTGGGCCTGGACACAGCAGCGGCTGCAATATCTCAACGGAGAATACGTTTATATCTATGTGTGTGTGTGCGCATATATATATATATATATATATATATATATATATATATATATATATATTTCTCCGCCGAAATCACTTTTAAACCCATTTCCACCTTTTTTTCCCTTCTCTTCCTCTTACTTTTTTTTCACGTTTTTTTACGTTTTTCTCCTTTTCGCCTCTTTTCTGGGCGTATTATTCTTCTTTTTCTTCTTTTTTTTCGTCTAATGCATACCCCATCAGTGCAGCAATGCTTATTCAATACCGCCAGCAGATGGAGACACTGGGGGATAATTTTCTAAGGATTTATACTGATTTTTCCTGTCTGAATTTGTCGCACAGAAAGTTGCAGGCCAAATATGTGTGACATTTCTGCGACTTTAGCTTCTAGAGCATTTTTACAACATTATACATAGGTGCTGAATACATAAAAAGCGACTGTTCAGCGACAGACAAGTCGCATCGGCTGAAAGTAGGCCAGAATGTCAGTCCATGTTGGAGCAGGTTTAGATACAGTCTAAAGCATAGATCTCAAAGTCTGTGCACAGAATTTAGCAAGGGCCTCGCACCTTCTGATGCATCAGGTAGGTGCACAATAGCATAGCCTAACCCTCTGTACTTTGGTCTATATTGATGCGGGACATAGACAGCCAGCTGATGACCAATCCATTAGTGCAATGGATGGCTGGAAGCATTTGTCTTTGCCTTTGCAATACCACAGAAGCAATGCATGGTCAATGTACAGCAATGACACACCTGTGTGAACAGCCAGGAGACCCCCCCCCCCCCCCCCCATGTTATGTTACATAGTTACATAGTTAGTACGGTCGAAAAAAGACATATGTCCATCACGTTCAACCAGGGAATTAAGGGGTAGGGGTGTGGCGCGATATTGGGGAAGGGATGAGATTTTATATTTCTTCATAAGCATTAATCTTATTTTGTCAATTAGGAACATTCAGCACCCACCCGCTATCAAGGCAGCTGCCTATCATGTCATGCCCTACCTGCACAGGTGTGCTGGCTACTCAAATGATCCAATTAAGGAGGCCATTTAGTCAGCAGCAGCAGAAGTCCTGTGCCTGGACGCTCCAACAGGGGCCAGACACAAGCAGAAGCAGAAGCAGCAGAAGCAGCAGCAGCACCACCTTTTGTTTTTTGGCTGCAGCAGCAGCAAGGCCCACAGGGCTGGCTAGCTGGCTAGCCAGCAAGCAGGTAGCAATGAAAGTAGGAATCTTTCTTTTTAACCCTGTAAGGGGGTGGTGCACTGTACCCGAAGATACTGCCATATCGGGTCAATGCATAGGGCGACGGAAGCAAGCTTCGAAATCGGCCCCCGTTCTCAAAAATCCATTTAATATATGGTCCCCAGATAGGGGACGTATCAGATATTAAACTGATAAGAACAGATACTACACTTGATCTTAGCCAAAAGGCCGAGAAGCGATAACCGTGAAAGGGGCGGGCCCAACAAGGTCCCCTTCATGGGCACTATCACTGCTTGCTGTCAGGGAGGCTGCCAGACAATTTTCCATGCACACTCTGGGCTGGGGGGCAGTCAACCACCAGTACACACAGCAGAACCTAAACCCATACCATTATTGCTAAGCAGCAAGACAGGGGCCCATTGCACTCCCACGGGGCCTTTTTAAATGCAATCCATAACCCGGATTTGCCAGGAACCCTTCTTACTCCTCCTACTTGCATGTGACACTGGGCTTAGGATCTGCATAGGAAACACACACACAAGCACACACCTACCTTTGTTGCCTGCAGATGCCTCCTTGGCTGTCCCCAAACGGTATCAAACCAACACCCACGGGAAGCTGTAAGCATAGAGGACATGCCTGCACCCCATTGGACTTACCTGTGTGGGTTAAATCCGGGTTATTTGACAACCTATGGCGGTGATGGTTCTGCTCAGGCAGAGCAGTGCTGATGCTCCTCATAAAGCTGTCGCTGCTGTGAAGGTTCTAGGTGACATCACAAATCCCTTTGGTTACATACACAACAAAGCTGGGTTGTTGTTGTTTACACTCTGCAAGGCCTGTGGAAGTGAGTGACATCATAGCACTGTAGTTCTGAGGGTTCAAGATGGATGCAACAATCTCCTGTTGCTTCTATGAAGGCCGTAATAGACGACATCACCAAACAGCTCCATAGTCACATACACAGCAAAGGAGAGATGTTGTTTACACCTAGTGATGTCAGTGGTATTGAGTGACATCACAGCACAGTGCTAAGGCTCCTGGGCCTGGACACAGCAGCGGCTGCAATATCTCAACGGAGAATACGTTTATATCTATGTGTGTGTGTGCGCATATATATATATATATATATATATATATATATATATATATATATTTCTCCGCCGAAATCACTTTTAAACCCATTTCCACCTTTTTTTCCCTTCTCTTCCTCTTACTTTTTTTTCACGTTTTTTTACGTTTTTCTCCTTTTCGCCTCTTTTCTGGGCGTATTATTCTTCTTTTTCTTCTTTTTTTTCGTCTAATGCATACCCCATCAGTGCAGCAATGCTTATTCAATACCGCCAGCAGATGGAGACACTGGGGGATAATTTTCTAAGGATTTATACTGATTTTTCCTGTCTGAATTTGTCGCACAGAAAGTTGCAGGCCAAATATGTGTGACATTTCTGCGACTTTAGCTTCTAGAGCATTTTTACAACATTATACATAGGTGCTGAATACATAAAAAGCGACTGTTCAGCGACAGACAAGTCGCATCGGCTGAAAGTAGGCCAGAATGTCAGTCCATGTTGGAGCAGGTTTAGATACAGTCTAAAGCATAGATCTCAAAGTCTGTGCACAGAATTTAGCAAGGGCCTCGCACCTTCTGATGCATCAGGTAGGTGCACAATAGCATAGCCTAACCCTCTGTACTTTGGTCTATATTGATGCGGGACATAGACAGCCAGCTGATGACCAATCCATTAGTGCAATGGATGGCTGGAAGCATTTGTCTTTGCCTTTGCAATACCACAGAAGCAATGCATGGTCAATGTACAGCAATGACACACCTGTGTGAACAGCCAGGAGACCCCCCCCCCCCCCCCCCATGTTATGTTACATAGTTACATAGTTAGTACGGTCGAAAAAAGACATATGTCCATCACGTTCAACCAGGGAATTAAGGGGTAGGGGTGTGGCGCGATATTGGGGAAGGGATGAGATTTTATATTTCTTCATAAGCATTAATCTTATTTTGTCAATTAGGAACATTCAGCACCCACCCGCTATCAAGGCAGCTGCCTATCATGTCATGCCCTACCTGCACAGGTGTGCTGGCTACTCAAATGATCCAATTAAGGAGGCCATTTAGTCAGCAGCAGCAGAAGTCCTGTGCCTGGACGCTCCAACAGGGGCCAGACACAAGCAGAAGCAGAAGCAGCAGAAGCAGCAGCAGCACCACCTTTTGTTTTTTGGCTGCAGCAGCAGCAAGGCCCACAGGGCTGGCTAGCTGGCTAGCCAGCAAGCAGGTAGCAATGAAAGTAGGAATCTTTCTTTTTAACCCTGTAAGGGGGTGGTGCACTGTACCCGAAGATACTGCCATATCGGGTCAATGCATAGGGCGACGGAAGCAAGCTTCGAAATCGGCCCCCGTTCTCAAAAATCCATTTAATATATGGTCCCCAGATAGGGGACGTATCAGATATTAAACTGATAAGAACAGATACTACACTTGATCTTAGCCAAAAGGCCGAGAAGCGATAACCGTGAAAGGGGCGGGCCCAACAAGGTCCCCTTCATGGGCACTATCACTGCTTGCTGTCAGGGAGGCTGCCAGACAATTTTCCATGCACACTCTGGGCTGGGGGGCAGTCAACCACCAGTACACACAGCAGAACCTAAACCCATACCATTATTGCTAAGCAGCAAGACAGGGGCCCATTGCACTCCCACGGGGCCTTTTTAAATGCAATCCATAACCCGGATTTGCCAGGAACCCTTCTTACTCCTCCTACTTGCATGTGACACTGGGCTTAGGATCTGCATAGGAAACACACACACAAGCACACACCTACCTTTGTTGCCTGCAGATGCCTCCTTGGCTGTCCCCAAACGGTATCAAACCAACACCCACGGGAAGCTGTAAGCATAGAGGACATGCCTGCACCCCATTGGACTTACCTGTGTGGGTTAAATCCGGGTTATTTGACAACCTATGGCGGTGATGGTTCTGCTCAGGCAGAGCAGTGCTGATGCTCCTCATAAAGCTGTCGCTGCTGTGAAGGTTCTAGGTGACATCACAAATCCCTATGGTTACATACACAACAAAGCTGGGTTGTTGTTGTTTACACTCTGCAAGGCCTGTGGAAGTGAGTGACATCATAGCACTGTAGTTCTGAGGGTTCAAGATGGATGCAACAATCTCCTGTTGCTTCTATGAAGGCCGTAATAGACGACATCACCAAACAGCTCCATAGTCACATACACAGCAAAGGAGAGATGTTGTTTACACCTAGTGATGTCAGTGGTATTGAGTGACATCACAGCACAGTGCTAAGGCTCCTGGGCCTGGACACAGCAGCGGCTGCAATATCTCAACGGAGAATACGTTTATATCTATGTGTGTGTGTGCGCATATATATATATATATATATATATATATATATATATATATATATATTTCTCCGCCGAAATCACTTTTAAACCCATTTCCACCTTTTTTTCCCTTCTCTTCCTCTTACTTTTTTTTCACGTTTTTTTACGTTTTTCTCCTTTTCGCCTCTTTTCTGGGCGTATTATTCTTCTTTTTCTTCTTTTTTTTCGTCTAATGCATACCCCATCAGTGCAGCAATGCTTATTCAATACCGCCAGCAGATGGAGACACTGGGGGATAATTTTCTAAGGATTTATACTGATTTTTCCTGTCTGAATTTGTCGCACAGAAAGTTGCAGGCCAAATATGTGTGACATTTCTGCGACTTTAGCTTCTAGAGCATTTTTACAACATTATACATAGGTGCTGAATACATAAAAAGCGACTGTTCAGCGACAGACAAGTCGCATCGGCTGAAAGTAGGCCAGAATGTCAGTCCATGTTGGAGCAGGTTTAGATACAGTCTAAAGCATAGATCTCAAAGTCTGTGCACAGAATTTAGCAAGGGCCTCGCACCTTCTGATGCATCAGGTAGGTGCACAATAGCATAGCCTAACCCTCTGTACTTTGGTCTATATTGATGCGGGACATAGACAGCCAGCTGATGACCAATCCATTAGTGCAATGGATGGCTGGAAGCATTTGTCTTTGCCTTTGCAATACCACAGAAGCAATGCATGGTCAATGTACAGCAATGACACACCTGTGTGAACAGCCAGGAGACCCCCCCCCCCCATGTTATGTTACATAGTTACATAGTTAGTACGGTCGAAAAAAGACATATGTCCATCACGTTCAACCAGGGAATTAAGGGGTAGGGGTGTGGCGCGATATTGGGGAAGGGATGAGATTTTATATTTCTTCATAAGCATTAATCTTATTTTGTCAATTAGGAACATTCAGCACCCACCCGCTATCAAGGCAGCTGCCTATCATGTCATGCCCTACCTGCACAGGTGTGCTGGCTACTCAAATGATCCAATTAAGGAGGCCATTTAGTCAGCAGCAGCAGAAGTCCTGTGCCTGGACGCTCCAACAGGGGCCAGACACAAGCAGAAGCAGAAGCAGCAGAAGCAGCAGCAGCACCACCTTTTGTTTTTTGGCTGCAGCAGCAGCAAGGCCCACAGGGCTGGCTAGCTGGCTAGCCAGCAAGCAGGTAGCAATGAAAGTAGGAATCTTTCTTTTTAACCCTGTAAGGGGGTGGTGCACTGTACCCGAAGATACTGCCATATCGGGTCAATGCATAGGGCGACGGAAGCAAGCTTCGAAATCGGCCCCCGTTCTCAAAAATCCATTTAATATATGGTCCCCAGATAGGGGACGTATCAGATATTAAACTGATAAGAACAGATACTACACTTGATCTTAGCCAAAAGGCCGAGAAGCGATAACCGTGAAAGGGGCGGGCCCAACAAGGTCCCCTTCATGGGCACTATCACTGCTTGCTGTCAGGGAGGCTGCCAGACAATTTTCCATGCACACTCTGGGCTGGGGGGCAGTCAACCACCAGTACACACAGCAGAACCTAAACCCATACCATTATTGCTAAGCAGCAAGACAGGGGCCCATTGCACTCCCACGGGGCCTTTTTAAATGCAATCCATAACCCGGATTTGCCAGGAACCCTTCTTACTCCTCCTACTTGCATGTGACACTGGGCTTAGGATCTGCATAGGAAACACACACACAAGCACACACCTACCTTTGTTGCCTGCAGATGCCTCCTTGGCTGTCCCCAAACGGTATCAAACCAACACCCACGGGAAGCTGTAAGCATAGAGGACATGCCTGCACCCCATTGGACTTACCTGTGTGGGTTAAATCCGGGTTATTTGACAACCTATGGCGGTGATGGTTCTGCTCAGGCAGAGCAGTGCTGATGCTCCTCATAAAGCTGTCGCTGCTGTGAAGGTTCTAGGTGACATCACAAATCCCTATGGTTACATACACAACAAAGCTGGGTTGTTGTTGTTTACACTCTGCACTCTTACACTCTGAGTGACATCATAGCACTGTAGTTCTGAGGGTTCAAGATGGATGCAACAATCTCCTGTTGCTTCTATGAAGGCCGTAATAGACGACATCACCAAACAGCTCCATAGTCACATACACAGCAAAGGAGAGATGTTGTTTACACCTAGTGATGTCAGTGGTATTGAGTGACATCACAGCACAGTGCTAAGGCTCCTGGGCCTGGACACAGCAGCGGCTGCAATATCTCAACGGAGAATACGTTTATATCTATGTGTGTGTGTGCGCATATATATATATATATATATATATATATATATATATATTTCTCCGCCGAAATCACTTTTAAACCCATTTCCACCTTTTTTTCCCTTCTCTTCCTCTTACTTTTTTTTCACGTTTTTTTACGTTTTTCTCCTTTTCGCCTCTTTTCTGGGCGTATTATTCTTCTTTTTCTTCTTTTTTTTCGTCTAATGCATACCCCATCAGTGCAGCAATGCTTATTCAATACCGCCAGCAGATGGAGACACTGGGGGATAATTTTCTAAGGATTTATACTGATTTTTCCTGTCTGAATTTGTCGCACAGAAAGTTGCAGGCCAAATATGTGTGACATTTCTGCGACTTTAGCTTCTAGAGCATTTTTACAACATTATACATAGGTGCTGAATACATAAAAAGCGACTGTTCAGCGACAGACAAGTCGCATCGGCTGAAAGTAGGCCAGAATGTCAGTCCATGTTGGAGCAGGTTTAGATACAGTCTAAAGCATAGATCTCAAAGTCTGTGCACAGAATTTAGCAAGGGCCTCGCACCTTCTGATGCATCAGGTAGGTGCACAATAGCATAGCCTAACCCTCTGTACTTTGGTCTATATTGATGCGGGACATAGACAGCCAGCTGATGACCAATCCATTAGTGCAATGGATGGCTGGAAGCATTTGTCTTTGCCTTTGCAATACCACAGAAGCAATGCATGGTCAATGTACAGCAATGACACACCTGTGTGAACAGCCAGGAGACCCCCCCCCCCCCCCCCCCCCATGTTATGTTACATAGTTACATAGTTAGTACGGTCGAAAAAAGACATATGTCCATCACGTTCAACCAGGGAATTAAGGGGTAGGGGTGTGGCGCGATATTGGGGAAGGGATGAGATTTTATATTTCTTCATAAGCATTAATCTTATTTTGTCAATTAGGAACATTCAGCACCCACCCGCTATCAAGGCAGCTGCCTATCATGTCATGCCCTACCTGCACAGGTGTGCTGGCTACTCAAATGATCCAATTAAGGAGGCCATTTAGTCAGCAGCAGCAGAAGTCCTGTGCCTGGACGCTCCAACAGGGGCCAGACACAAGCAGAAGCAGAAGCAGCAGAAGCAGCAGAAGCAGCAGCAGCACCACCTTTTGTTTTTTGGCTGCAGCAGCAGCAAGGCCCACAGGGCTGGCTAGCTGGCTAGCCAGCAAGCAGGTAGCAATGAAAGTAGGAATCTTTCTTTTTAACCCTGTAAGGGGGTGGTGCACTGTACCCGAAGATACTGCCATATCGGGTCAATGCATAGGGCGACGGAAGCAAGCTTCGAAATCGGCCCCCGTTCTCAAAAATCCATTTAATATATGGTCCCCAGATAGGGGACGTATCAGATATTAAACTGATAAGAACAGATACTACACTTGATCTTAGCCAAAAGGCCGAGAAGCGATAACCGTGAAAGGGGCGGGCCCAACAAGGTCCCCTTCATGGGCACTATCACTGCTTGCTGTCAGGGAGGCTGCCAGACAATTTTCCATGCACACTCTGGGCTGGGGGGCAGTCAACCACCAGTACACACAGCAGAACCTAAACCCATACCATTATTGCTAAGCAGCAAGACAGGGGCCCATTGCACTCCCACGGGGCCTTTTTAAATGCAATCCATAACCCGGATTTGCCAGGAACCCTTCTTACTCCTCCTACTTGCATGTGACACTGGGCTTAGGATCTGCATAGGAAACACACACAAGCACACACCTACCTTTGTTGCCTGCAGATGCCTCCTTGGCTGTCCCCAAACGGTATCAAACCAACACCCACGGGAAGCTGTAAGCATAGAGGACATGCCTGCACCCCATTGGACTTACCTGTGTGGGTTAAATCCGGGTTATTTGACAACCTATGGCGGTGATGGTTCTGCTCAGGCAGAGCAGTGCTGATGCTCCTCATAAAGCTGTCGCTGCTGTGAAGGTTCTAGGTGACATCACAAATCCCTATGGTTACATACACAACAAAGCTGGGTTGTTGTTGTTTACACTCTGCAAGGCCTGTGGAAGTGAGTGACATCATAGCACTGTAGTTCTGAGGGTTCAAGATGGATGCAACAATCTCCTGTTGCTTCTATGAAGGCCGTAATAGACGACATCACCAAACAGCTCCATAGTCACATACACAGCAAAGGAGAGATGTTGTTTACACCTAGTGATGTCAGTGGTATTGAGTGACATCACAGCACAGTGCTAAGGCTCCTGGGCCTGGACACAGCAGCGGCTGCAATATCTCAACGGAGAATACGTTTATATCTATGTGTGTGTGTGCGCATATATATATATATATATATATATATATATATATATATATATATTTCTCCGCCGAAATCACTTTTAAACCCATTTCCACCTTTTTTTCCCTTCTCTTCCTCTTACTTTTTTTTCACGTTTTTTTACGTTTTTCTCCTTTTCGCCTCTTTTCTGGGCGTATTATTCTTCTTTTTCTTCTTTTTTTTCGTCTAATGCATACCCCATCAGTGCAGCAATGCTTATTCAATACCGCCAGCAGATGGAGACACTGGGGGATAATTTTCTAAGGATTTATACTGATTTTTCCTGTCTGAATTTGTCGCACAGAAAGTTGCAGGCCAAATATGTGTGACATTTCTGCGACTTTAGCTTCTAGAGCATTTTTACAACATTATACATAGGTGCTGAATACATAAAAAGCGACTGTTCAGCGACAGACAAGTCGCATCGGCTGAAAGTAGGCCAGAATGTCAGTCCATGTTGGAGCAGGTTTAGATACAGTCTAAAGCATAGATCTCAAAGTCTGTGCACAGAATTTAGCAAGGGCCTCGCACCTTCTGATGCATCAGGTAGGTGCACAATAGCATAGCCTAACCCTCTGTACTTTGGTCTATATTGATGCGGGACATAGACAGCCAGCTGATGACCAATCCATTAGTGCAATGGATGGCTGGAAGCATTTGTCTTTGCCTTTGCAATACCACAGAAGCAATGCATGGTCAATGTACAGCAATGACACACCTGTGTGAACAGCCAGGAGACCCCCCCCCCCCCCCCCCCCCATGTTATGTTACATAGTTACATAGTTAGTACGGTCGAAAAAAGACATATGTCCATCACGTTCAACCAGGGAATTAAGGGGTAGGGGTGTGGCGCGATATTGGGGAAGGGATGAGATTTTATATTTCTTCATAAGCATTAATCTTATTTTGTCAATTAGGAACATTCAGCACCCACCCGCTATCAAGGCAGCTGCCTATCATGTCATGCCCTACCTGCACAGGTGTGCTGGCTACTCAAATGATCCAATTAAGGAGGCCATTTAGTCAGCAGCAGCAGAAGTCCTGTGCCTGGACGCTCCAACAGGGGCCAGACACAAGCAGAAGCAGAAGCAGCAGAAGCAGCAGCAGCACCACCTTTTGTTTTTTGGCTGCAGCAGCAGCAAGGCCCACAGGGCTGGCTAGCTGGCTAGCCAGCAAGCAGGTAGCAATGAAAGTAGGAATCTTTCTTTTTAACCCTGTAAGGGGGTGGTGCACTGTACCCGAAAATACTGCCATATCGGGTCAATGCATAGGGCGACGGAAGCAAGCTTCGAAATCGGCCCCCGTTCTCAAAAATCCATTTAATATATGGTCCCCAGATAGGGGACGTATCAGATATTAAACTGATAAGAACAGATACTACACTTGATCTTAGCCAAAAGGCCGAGAAGCGATAACCGTGAAAGGGGCGGGCCCAACAAGGTCCCCTTCATGGGCACTATCACTGCTTGCTGTCAGGGAGGCTGCCAGACAATTTTCCATGCACACTCTGGGCTGGGGGGCAGTCAACCACCAGTACACACAGCAGAACCTAAACCCATACCATTATTGCTAAGCAGCAAGACAGGGGCCCATTGCACTCCCACGGGGCCTTTTTAAATGCAATCCATAACCCGGATTTGCCAGGAACCCTTCTTACTCCTCCTACTTGCATGTGACACTGGGCTTAGGATCTGCATAGGAAACACACACACAAGCAAACACCTACCTTTGTTGCCTGCAGATGCCTCCTTGGCTGTCCCCAAACGGTATCAAACCAACACCCACGGGAAGCTGTAAGCATAGAGGACATGCCTGCACCCCATTGGACTTACCTGTGTGGGTTAAATCCGGGTTATTTGACAACCTATGGCGGTGATGGTTCTGCTCAGGCAGAGCAGTGCTGATGCTCCTCATAAAGCTGTCGCTGCTGTGAAGGTTCTAGGTGACATCACAAATCCCTATGGTTACATACACAACAAAGCTGGGTTGTTGTTGTTTACACTCTGCAAGGCCTGTGGAAGTGAGTGACATCATAGCACTGTAGTTCTGAGGGTTCAAGATGGATGCAACAATCTCCTGTTGCTTCTATGAAGGCCGTAATAGACGACATCACCAAACAGCTCCATAGTCACATACACAGCAAAGGAGAGATGTTGTTTACACCTAGTGATGTCAGTGGTATTGAGTGACATCACAGCACAGTGCTAAGGCTCCTGGGCCTGGACACAGCAGCGGCTGCAATATCTCAACGGAGAATACGTTTATATCTATGTGTGTGTGTGCGCATATATATATATATATATATATATATATATATATATATATATATATATATATATTTCTCCGCCGAAATCACTTTTAAACCCATTTCCACCTTTTTTTCCCTTCTCTTCCTCTTACTTTTTTTTCACGTTTTTTTACGTTTTTCTCCTTTTCGCCTCTTTTCTGGGCGTATTATTCTTCTTTTTCTTCTTTTTTTTCGTCTAATGCATACCCCATCAGTGCAGCAATGCTTATTCAATACCGCCAGCAGATGGAGACACTGGGGGATAATTTTCTAAGGATTTATACTGATTTTTCCTGTCTGAATTTGTCGCACAGAAAGTTGCAGGCCAAATATGTGTGACATTTCTGCGACTTTAGCTTCTAGAGCATTTTTACAACATTATACATAGGTGCTGAATACATAAAAAGCGACTGTTCAGCGACAGACAAGTCGCATCGGCTGAAAGTAGGCCAGAATGTCAGTCCATGTTGGAGCAGGTTTAGATACAGTCTAAAGCATAGATCTCAAAGTCTGTGCACAGAATTTAGCAAGGGCCTCGCACCTTCTGATGCATCAGGTAGGTGCACAATAGCATAGCCTAACCCTCTGTACTTTGGTCTATATTGATGCGGGACATAGACAGCCAGCTGATGACCAATCCATTAGTGCAATGGATGGCTGGAAGCATTTGTCTTTGCCTTTGCAATACCACAGAAGCAATGCATGGTCAATGTACAGCAATGACACACCTGTGTGAACAGCCAGGAGACACCCCCCCCCCCCCCATGTTATGTTACATAGTTACATAGTTAGTACGGTCGAAAAAAGACATATGTCCATCACGTTCAACCAGGGAATTAAGGGGTAGGGGTGTGGCGCGATATTGGGGAAGGGATGAGATTTTATATTTCTTCATAAGCATTAATCTTATTTTGTCAATTAGGAACATTCAGCACCCACCCGCTAGAAGGCAGCTGCCTATCATGTCATGCCCTACCTGCACAGGTGTGCTGGCTACTCAAATGATCCAATTAAGGAGGCCATTTAGTCAGCAGCAGCAGAAGTCCTGTGCCTGGACGCTCCAACAGGGGCCAGACACAAGCAGAAGCAGAAGCAGCAGAAGCAGCAGCAGCACCACCTTTTGTTTTTTGGCTGCAGCAGCAGCAAGGCCCACAGGGCTGGCTAGCTGGCTAGCCAGCGAGCAGGTAGCAATGAAAGTAGGAATCTTTCTTTTTAACCCTGTAAGGGGGTGGTGCACTGTACCCGAAGATACTGCCATATCGGGTCAATGCATAGGGCGACGGAAGCAAGCTTCGAAATCGGCCCCCGTTCTCAAAAATCCATTTAATATATGGTCCCCAGATAGGGGACGTATCAGATATTAAACTGATAAGAACAGATACTACACTTGATCTTAGCCAAAAGGCCGAGAAGCGATAACCGTGAAAGGGGCGGGCCCAACAAGGTCCCCTTCATGGGCACTATCACTGCTTGCTGTCAGGGAGGCTGCCAGACAATTTTCCATGCACACTCTGGGCTGGGGGGCAGTCAACCACCAGTACACACAGCAGAACCTAAACCCATACCATTATTGCTAAGCAGCAAGACAGGGGCCCATTGCACTCCCACGGGGCCTTTTTAAATGCAATCCATAACCCGGATTTGCCAGGAACCCTTCTTACTCCTCCTACTTGCATGTGACACTGGGCTTAGGATCTGCATAGGAAACACACACACAAGCACACACCTACCTTTGTTGCCTGCAGATGCCTCCTTGGCTGTCCCCAAACGGTATCAAACCAACACCCACGGGAAGCTGTAAGCATAGAGGACATGCCTGCACCCCATTGGACTTACCTGTGTGGGTTAAATCCGGGTTATTTGACAACCTATGGCGGTGATGGTTCTGCTCAGGCAGAGCAGTGCTGATGCTCCTCATAAAGCTGTCGCTGCTGTGAAGGTTCTAGGTGACATCACAAATCCCTATGGTTACATACACAACAAAGCTGGGTTGTTGTTGTTTACACTCTGCAAGGCCTGTGGAAGTGAGTGACATCATAGCACTGTAGTTCTGAGGGTTCAAGATGGATGCAACAATCTCCTGTTGCTTCTATGAAGGCCGTAATAGACGACATCACCAAACAGCTCCATAGTCACATACACAGCAAAGGAGAGATGTTGTTTACACCTAGTGATGTCAGTGGTATTGAGTGACATCACAGCACAGTGCTAAGGCTCCTGGGCCTGGACACAGCAGCGGCTGCAATATCTCAACGGAGAATACGTTTATATCTATGTGTGTGTGTGCGCATATATATATATATATATATATATATATATATATATATATATATATATATATATATATATTTCTCCGCCGAAATCACTTTTAAACCCATTTCCACCTTTTTTTCCCTTCTCTTCCTCTTACTTTTTTTTCACGTTTTTTTACGTTTTTCTCCTTTTCGCCTCTTTTCTGGGCGTATTATTCTTCTTTTTCTTCTTTTTTTTCGTCTAATGCATACCCCATCAGTGCAGCAATGCTTATTCAATACCGCCAGCAGATGGAGACACTGGGGGATAATTTTCTAAGGATTTATACTGATTTTTCCTGTCTGAATTTGTCGCACAGAAAGTTGCAGGCCAAATATGTGTGACATTTCTGCGACTTTAGCTTCTAGAGCATTTTTACAACATTATACATAGGTGCTGAATACATAAAAAGCGACTGTTCAGTGACAGACAAGTCGCATCGGCTGAAAGTAGGCCAGAATGTCAGTCCATGTTGGAGCAGGTTTAGATACAGTCTAAAGCATAGATCTCAAAGTCTGTGCACAGAATTTAGCAAGGGCCTCGCACCTTCTGATGCATCAGGTAGGTGCACAATAGCATAGCCTAACCCTCTGTACTTTGGTCTATATTGATGCGGGACATAGACAGCCAGCTGATGACCAATCCATTAGTGCAATGGATGGCTGGAAGCATTTGTCTTTGCCTTTGCAATACCACAGAAGCAATGCATGGTCAATGTACAGCAATGACACACCTGTGTGAACAGCCAGGAGACCCCCCCCCCCCCCCCCCCATGTTATGTTACATAGTTACATAGTTAGTACGGTCGAAAAAAGACATATGTCCATCACGTTCAACCAGGGAATTAAGGGGTAGGGGTGTGGCGCGATATTGGGGAAGGGATGAGATTTTATATTTCTTCATAAGCATTAATCTTATTTTGTCAATTAGGAACATTCAGCACCCACCCGCTATCAAGGCAGCTGCCTATCATGTCATGCCCTACCTGCACAGGTGTGCTGGCTACTCAAATGATCCAATTAAGGAGGCCATTTAGTCAGCAGCAGCAGAAGTCCTGTGCCTGGACGCTCCAACAGGGGCCAGACACAAGCAGAAGCAGAAGCAGCAGAAGCAGCAGCAGCACCACCTTTTGTTTTTTGGCTGCAGCAGCAGCAAGGCCCACAGGGCTGGCTAGCTGGCTAGCCAGCAAGCAGGTAGCAATGAAAGTAGGAATCTTTCTTTTTAACCCTGTAAGGGGGTGGTGCACTGTACCCGAAGATACTGCCATATCGGGTCAATGCATAGGGCGACGGAAGCAAGCTTCGAAATCGGCCCCCGTTCTCAAAAATCCATTTAATATATGGTCCCCAGATAGGGGACGTATCAGATATTAAACTGATAAGAACAGATACTACACTTGATCTTAGCCAAAAGGCCGAGAAGCGATAACCGTGAAAGGGGCGGGCCCAACAAGGTCCCCTTCATGGGCACTATCACTGCTTGCTGTCAGGGAGGCTGCCAGACAATTTTCCATGCACACTCTGGGCTGGGGGGCAGTCAACCACCAGTACACACAGCAGAACCTAAACCCATACCATTATTGCTAAGCAGCAAGACAGGGGCCCATTGCACTCCCACGGGGCCTTTTTAAATGCAATCCATAACCCGGATTTGCCAGGAACCCTTCTTACTCCTCCTACTTGCATGTGACACTGGGCTTAGGATCTGCATAGGAAACACACACACAAGCACACACCTACCTTTGTTGCCTGCAGATGCCTCCTTGGCTGTCCCCAAACGGTATCAAACCAACACCCACGGGAAGCTGTAAGCATAGAGGACATGCCTGCACCCCATTGGACTTACCTGTGTGGGTTAAATCCGGGTTATTTGACAACCTATGGCGGTGATGGTTCTGCTCAGGCAGAGCAGTGCTGATGCTCCTCATAAAGCTGTCGCTGCTGTGAAGGTTCTAGGTGACATCACAAATCCCTATGGTTACATACACAACAAAGCTGGGTTGTTGTTGTTTACACTCTGCAAGGCCTGTGGAAGTGAGTGACATCATAGCACTGTAGTTCTGAGGGTTCAAGATGGATGCAACAATCTCCTGTTGCTTCTATGAAGGCCGTAATAGACGACATCACCAAACAGCTCCATAGTCACATACACAGCAAAGGAGAGATGTTGTTTACACCTAGTGATGTCAGTGGTATTGAGTGACATCACAGCACAGTGCTAAGGCTCCTGGGCCTGGACACAGCAGCGGCTGCAATATCTCAACGGAGAATACGTTTATATCTATGTGTGTGTGTGCGCATATATATATATATATATATATATATATATATATATATATATATTTCTCCGCCGAAATCACTTTTAAACCCATTTCCACCTTTTTTTCCCTTCTCTTCCTCTTACTTTTTTTTCACGTTTTTTTACGTTTTTCTCCTTTTCGCCTCTTTTCTGGGCGTATTATTCTTCTTTTTCTTCTTTTTTTTCGTCTAATGCATACCCCATCAGTGCAGCAATGCTTATTCAATACCGCCAGCAGATGGAGACACTGGGGGATAATTTTCTAAGGATTTATACTGATTTTTCCTGTCTGAATTTGTCGCACAGAAAGTTGCAGGCCAAATATGTGTGACATTTCTGCGACTTTAGCTTCTAGAGCATTTTTACAACATTATACATAGGTGCTGAATACATAAAAAGCGACTGTTCAGCGACAGACAAGTCGCATCGGCTGAAAGTAGGCCAGAATGTCAGTCCATGTTGGAGCAGGTTTAGATACAGTCTAAAGCATAGATCTCAAAGTCTGTGCACAGAATTTAGCAAGGGCCTCGCACCTTCTGATGCATCAGGTAGGTGCACAATAGCATAGCCTAACCCTCTGTACTTTGGTCTATATTGATGCGGGACATAGACAGCCAGCTGATGACCAATCCATTAGTGCAATGGATGGCTGGAAGCATTTGTCTTTGCCTTTGCAATACCACAGAAGCAATGCATGGTCAATGTACAGCAATGACACACCTGTGTGAACAGCCAGGAGACCCCCCCCCCCCCCATGTTATGTTACATAGTTACATAGTTAGTACGGTCGAAAAAAGACATATGTCCATCACGTTCAACCAGGGAATTAAGGGGTAGGGGTGTGGCGCGATATTGGGGAAGGGATGAGATTTTATATTTCTTCATAAGCATTAATCTTATTTTGTCAATTAGGAACATTCAGCACCCACCCGCTATCAAGGCAGCTGCCTATCATGTCATGCCCTACCTGCACAGGTGTGCTGGCTACTCAAATGATCCAATTAAGGAGGCCATTTAGTCAGCAGCAGCAGAAGTCCTGTGCCTGGACGCTCCAACAGGGGCCAGACACAAGCAGAAGCAGAAGCAGCAGAAGCAGCAGCAGCACCACCTTTTGTTTTTTGGCTGCAGCAGCAGCAAGGCCCACAGGGCTGGCTAGCTGGCTAGCCAGCAAGCAGGTAGCAATGAAAGTAGGAATCTTTCTTTTTAACCCTGTAAGGGGGTGGTGCACTGTACCCGAAGATACTGCCATATCGGGTCAATGCATAGGGCGACGGAAGCAAGCTTCGAAATCGGCCCCCGTTCTCAAAAATCCATTTAATATATGGTCCCCAGATAGGGGACGTATCAGATATTAAACTGATAAGAACAGATACTACACTTGATCTTAGCCAAAAGGCCGAGAAGCGATAACCGTGAAAGGGGCGGGCCCAACAAGGTCCCCTTCATGGGCACTATCACTGCTTGCTGTCAGGGAGGCTGCCAGACAATTTTCCATGCACACTCTGGGCTGGGGGGCAGTCAACCACCAGTACACACAGCAGAACCTAAACCCATACCATTATTGCTAAGCAGCAAGACAGGGGCCCATTGCACTCCCACGGGGCCTTTTTAAATGCAATCCATAACCCGGATTTGCCAGGAACCCTTCTTACTCCTCCTACTTGCATGTGACACTGGGCTTAGGATCTGCATAGGAAACACACACACAAGCACACACCTACCTTTGTTGCCTGCAGATGCCTCCTTGGCTGTCCCCAAACGGTATCAAACCAACACCCACGGGAAGCTGTAAGCATAGAGGACATGCCTGCACCCCATTGGACTTACCTGTGTGGGTTAAATCCGGGTTATTTGACAACCTATGGCGGTGATGGTTCTGCTCAGGCAGAGCAGTGCTGATGCTCCTCATAAAGCTGTCGCTGCTGTGAAGGTTCTAGGTGACATCACAAATCCCTATGGTTACATACACAACAAAGCTGGGTTGTTGTTGTTTACACTCTGCAAGGCCTGTGGAAGTGAGTGACATCATAGCACTGTAGTTCTGAGGGTTCAAGATGGATGCAACAATCTCCTGTTGCTTCTATGAAGGCCGTAATAGACGACATCACCAAACAGCTCCATAGTCACATACACAGCAAAGGAGAGATGTTGTTTACACCTAGTGATGTCAGTGGTATTGAGTGACATCACAGCACAGTGCTAAGGCTCCTGGGCCTGGACACAGCAGCGGCTGCAATATCTCAACGGAGAATACGTTTATATCTATGTGTGTGTGTGCGCATATATATATATATATATATATATATATATATATATATATATTTCTCCGCCGAAATCACTTTTAAACCCATTTCCACCTTTTTTTCCCTTCTCTTCCTCTTACTTTTTTTTCACGTTTTTTTACGTTTTTCTCCTTTTCGCCTCTTTTCTGGGCGTATTATTCTTCTTTTTCTTCTTTTTTTTTCGTCTAATGCATACCCCATCAGTGCAGCAATGCTTATTCAATACCGCCAGCAGATGGAGACACTGGGGGATAATTTTCTAAGGATTTATACTGATTTTTCCTGTCTGAATTTGTCGCACAGAAAGTTGCAGGCCAAATATGTGTGACATTTCTGCGACTTTAGCTTCTAGAGCATTTTTACAACATTATACATAGGTGCTGAATACATAAAAAGCGACTGTTCAGCGACAGACAAGTCGCATCGGCTGAAAGTAGGCCAGAATGTCAGTCCATGTTGGAGCAGGTTTAGATACAGTCTAAAGCATAGATCTCAAAGTCTGTGCACAGAATTTAGCAAGGGCCTCGCACCTTCTGATGCATCAGGTAGGTGCACAATAGCATAGCCTAACCCTCTGTACTTTGGTCTATATTGATGCGGGACATAGACAGCCAGCTGATGACCAATCCATTAGTGCAATGGATGGCTGGAAGCATTTGTCTTTGCCTTTGCAATACCACAGAAGCAATGCATGGTCAATGTACAGCAATGACACACCTGTGTGAACAGCCAGGAGACCCCCCCCCCCCCCCCCCATGTTATGTTACATAGTTACATAGTTAGTACGGTCGAAAAAAGACATATGTCCATCACGTTCAACCAGGGAATTAAGGGGTAGGGGTGTGGCGCGATATTGGGGAAGGGATGAGATTTTATATTTCTTCATAAGCATTAATCTTATTTTGTCAATTAGGAACATTCAGCACCCACCCGCTATCAAGGCAGCTGCCTATCATGTCATGCCCTACCTGCACAGGTGTGCTGGCTACTCAAATGATCCAATTAAGGAGGCCATTTAGTCAGCAGCAGCAGAAGTCCTGTGCCTGGACGCTCCAACAGGGGCCAGACACAAGCAGAAGCAGAAGCAGCAGAAGCAGCAGCAGCACCACCTTTTGTTTTTTGGCTGCAGCAGCAGCAAGGCCCACAGGGCTGGCTAGCTGGCTAGCCAGCAAGCAGGTAGCAATGAAAGTAGGAATCTTTCTTTTTAACCCTGTAAGGGGGTGGTGCACTGTACCCGAAGATACTGCCATATCGGGTCAATGCATAGGGCGACGGAAGCAAGCTTCGAAATCGGCCCCCGTTCTCAAAAATCCATTTAATATATGGTCCCCAGATAGGGGACGTATCAGATATTAAACTGATAAGAACAGATACTACACTTGATCTTAGCCAAAAGGCCGAGAAGCGATAACCGTGAAAGGGGCGGGCCCAACAAGGTCCCCTTCATGGGCACTATCACTGCTTGCTGTCAGGGAGGCTGCCAGACAATTTTCCATGCACACTCTGGGCTGGGGGGCAGTCAACCACCAGTACACACAGCAGAACCTAAACCCATACCATTATTGCTAAGCAGCAAGACAGGGGCCCATTGCACTCCCACGGGGCCTTTTTAAATGCAATCCATAACCCGGATTTGCCAGGAACCCTTCTTACTCCTCCTACTTGCATGTGACACTGGGCTTAGGATCTGCATAGGAAACACACACACAAGCACACACCTACCTTTGTTGCCTGCAGATGCCTCCTTGGCTGTCCCCAAACGGTATCAAACCAACACCCACGGGAAGCTGTAAGCATAGAGGACATGCCTGCACCCCATTGGACTTACCTGTGTGGGTTAAATCCGGGTTATTTGACAACCTATGGCGGTGATGGTTCTGCTCAGGCAGAGCAGTGCTGATGCTCCTCATAAAGCTGTCGCTGCTGTGAAGGTTCTAGGTGACATCACAAATCCCTATGGTTACATACACAACAAAGCTGGGTTGTTGTTGTTTACACTCTGCAAGGCCTGTGGAAGTGAGTGACATCATAGCACTGTAGTTCTGAGGGTTCAAGATGGATGCAACAATCTCCTGTTGCTTCTATGAAGGCCGTAATAGACGACATCACCAAACAGCTCCATAGTCACATACACAGCAAAGGAGAGATGTTGTTTACACCTAGTGATGTCAGTGGTATTGAGTGACATCACAGCACAGTGCTAAGGCTCCTGGGCCTGGACACAGCAGCGGCTGCAATATCTCAACGGAGAATACGTTTATATCTATGTGTGTGTGTGCGCATATATATATATATATATATATATATATATATATATATATATATATATATTTCTCCGCCGAAATCACTTTTAAACCCATTTCCACCTTTTTTTCCCTTCTCTTCCTCTTACTTTTTTTTCACGTTTTTTTATGTTTTTCTCCTTTTCGCCTCTTTTCTGGGCGTATTATTCTTCTTTTTCTTCTTTTTTTTCGTCTAATGCATACCCCATCAGTGCAGCAATGCTTATTCAATACCGCCAGCAGATGGAGACACTGGGGGATAATTTTCTAAGGATTTATACTGATTTTTCCTGTCTGAATTTGTCGCACAGAAAGTTGCAGGCCAAATATGTGTGACATTTCTGCGACTTTAGCTTCTAGAGCATTTTTACAACATTATACATAGGTGCTGAATACATAAAAAGCGACTGTTCAGCGACAGACAAGTCGCATCGGCTGAAAGTAGGCCAGAATGTCAGTCCATGTTGGAGCAGGTTTAGATACAGTCTAAAGCATAGATCTCAAAGTCTGTGCACAGAATTTAGCAAGGGCCTCGCACCTTCTGATGCATCAGGTAGGTGCACAATAGCATAGCCTAACCCTCTGTACTTTGGTCTATATTGATGCGGGACATAGACAGCCAGCTGATGACCAATCCATTAGTGCAATGGATGGCTGGAAGCATTTGTCTTTGCCTTTGCAATACCACAGAAGCAATGCATGGTCAATGTACAGCAATGACACACCTGTGTGAACAGCCAGGAGACCCCCCCCCCCCATGTTATGTTACATAGTTACATAGTTAGTACGGTCGAAAAAAGACATATGTCCATCACGTTCAACCAGGGAATTAAGGGGTAGGGGTGTGGCGCGATATTGGGGAAGGGATGAGATTTTATATTTCTTCATAAGCATTAATCTTATTTTGTCAATTAGGAACATTCAGCACCCACCCGCTATCAAGGCAGCTGCCTATCATGTCATGCCCTACCTGCACAGGTGTGCTGGCTACTCAAATGATCCAATTAAGGAGGCCATTTAGTCAGCAGCAGCAGAAGTCCTGTGCCTGGACGCTCCAACAGGGGCCAGACACAAGCAGAAGCAGAAGCAGCAGAAGCAGCAGCAGCACCACCTTTTGTTTTTTGGCTGCAGCAGCAGCAAGGCCCACAGGGCTGGCTAGCTGGCTAGCCAGCAAGCAGGTAGCAATGAAAGTAGGAATCTTTCTTTTTAACCCTGTAAGGGGGTGGTGCACTGTACCCGAAGATACTGCCATATCGGGTCAATGCATAGGGCGACGGAAGCAAGCTTCGAAATCGGCCCCCGTTCTCAAAAATCCATTTAATATATGGTCCCCAGATAGGGGACGTATCAGATATTAAACTGATAAGAACAGATTTTTTTTTTTTTTTTATCTAAAGCCGAGGAACGTGCTTTCGATTCACCCAAAGTGCAAGAAAAAGTGCAAACGTGTTACACTAAAAAAACGTGCACAAAGGATGCTGTCTATCGCAAGCCCTTCTCCGATAGGAGAGAGGCCCCCCAACAAACCTTACCCTTCGCCTCCGGACCAAAAGGTACCTGCGAGGTTCCAGGTTCGATGTCCCTTTTCGCCGAAGCTACTAGGGGACCACAAATGCTCCCGGCATCCCCCTTGGCGCTAGCCAAGGTATCTGCCCGCAGAGCCGATTACGGTAGGTACCCTGCCAAAGCAGGAGTACCCGGGGTGTTTGCAGGGAGGTGCGGAACCTAATGGCCACACACACCTCCCCTAGACCGCCAGGAGGGACACCCAGAAGGGCTACCGCATCCTGACAAATCCTGTGAACACACAACACGCAAAAAGTGACACAGTGAGACAAAAAAGAAATAAATAAGTGAATGTGTGCAGATATACTGCCCGGACATCCGGCCGGATCTATAAAAATTTCTCTGATCCTAGCCAGAAGGCCGGGAATCAAGAGGTGAGTGCCACAAGGTGAAGAGATTATGGTGCCCGTGCTTCAACCCAGTGAGTCTATTCTCCCAGTGAGTTTCGGCACCTCGGGGTCACCACTCCCCGAGGCACAAAAGTACCTCGGCTCTAGACCCTCTCAGCCTCATGGCGAGACCCGGAGGGAACAGGTCACATCGGGGCAGCCGTCGAGCTGATTCCTCAGAACCAGCCCCGGAAAGCCCTGGTACACCTGCATCCTCCATGCAGCACCCATCCCCACCAGCATGAAAACTGATAAGAACAGATACTACACTTGATCTTAGCCAAAAGGCCGAGAAGCGATAACCGTGAAAGGGGCGGGCCCAACAAGGTCCCCTTCATGGGCACTATCACTGCTTGCTGTCAGGGAGGCTGCCAGACAATTTTCCATGCACACTCTGGGCTGGGGGGCAGTCAACCACCAGTACACACAGCAGAACCTAAACCCATACCATTATTGCTAAGCAGCAAGACAGGGGCCCATTGCACTCCCACGGGGCCTTTTTAAATGCAATCCATAACCCGGATTTGCCAGGAACCCTTCTTACTCCTCCTACTTGCATGTGACACTGGGCTTAGGATCTGCATAGGAAACACACACACAAGCACACACCTACCTTTGTTGCCTGCAGATGCCTCCTTGGCTGTCCCCAAACGGTATCAAACCAACACCCACGGGAAGCTGTAAGCATAGAGGACATGCCTGCACCCCATTGGACTTACCTGTGTGGGTTAAATCCGGGTTATTTGACAACCTATGGCGGTGATGGTTCTGCTCAGGCAGAGCAGTGCTGATGCTCCTCATAAAGCTGTCGCTGCTGTGAAGGTTCTAGGTGACATCACAAATCCCTTTGGTTACATACACAACAAAGCTGGGTTGTTGTTGTTTACACTCTGCAAGGCCTGTGGAAGTGAGTGACATCATAGCACTGTAGTTCTGAGGGTTCAAGATGGATGCAACAATCTCCTGTTGCTTCTATGAAGGCCGTAATAGACGACATCACCAAACAGCTCCATAGTCACATACACAGCAAAGGAGAGATGTTGTTTACACCTAGTGATGTCAGTGGTATTGAGTGACATCACAGCACAGTGCTAAGGCTCCTGGGCCTGGACACAGCAGCGGCTGCAATATCTCAACGGAGAATACGTTTATATCTATGTGTGTGTGTGCGCATATATATATATATATATATATATATATATATATATATATATTTCTCCGCCGAAATCACTTTTAAACCCATTTCCACCTTTTTTTCCCTTCTCTTCCTCTTACTTTTTTTTCACGTTTTTTTACGTTTTTCTCCTTTTCGCCTCTTTTCTGGGCGTATTATTCTTCTTTTTCTTCTTTTTTTTCGTCTAATGCATACCCCATCAGTGCAGCAATGCTTATTCAATACCGCCAGCAGATGGAGACACTGGGGGATAATTTTCTAAGGATTTATACTGATTTTTCCTGTCTGAATTTGTCGCACAGAAAGTTGCAGGCCAAATATGTGTGACATTTCTGCGACTTTAGCTTCTAGAGCATTTTTACAACATTATACATAGGTGCTGAATACATAAAAAGCGACTGTTCAGCGACAGACAAGTCGCATCGGCTGAAAGTAGGCCAGAATGTCAGTCCATGTTGGAGCAGGTTTAGATACAGTCTAAAGCATAGATCTCAAAGTCTGTGCACAGAATTTAGCAAGGGCCTCGCACCTTCTGATGCATCAGGTAGGTGCACAATAGCATAGCCTAACCCTCTGTACTTTGGTCTATATTGATGCGGGACATAGACAGCCAGCTGATGACCAATCCATTAGTGCAATGGATGGCTGGAAGCATTTGTCTTTGCCTTTGCAATACCACAGAAGCAATGCATGGTCAATGTACAGCAATGACACACCTGTGTGAACAGCCAGGAGACCCCCCCCATGTTATGTTACATAGTTACATAGTTAGTACGGTCGAAAAAAGACATATGTCCATCACGTTCAACCAGGGAATTAAGGGGTAGGGGTGTGGCGCGATATTGGGGAAGGGATGAGATTTTATATTTCTTCATAAGCATTAATCTTATTTTGTCAATTAGGAACATTCAGCACCCACCCGCTATCAAGGCAGCTGCCTATCATGTCATGCCCTACCTGCACAGGTGTGCTGGCTACTCAAATGATCCAATTAAGGAGGCCATTTAGTCAGCAGCAGCAGAAGTCCTGTGCCTGGACGCTCCAACAGGGGCCAGACACAAGCAGAAGCAGCAGAAGCAGCAGCAGCACCACCTTTTGTTTTTTGGCTGCAGCAGCAGCAAGGCCCACAGGGCTGGCTAGCTGGCTAGCCAGCAAGCAGGTAGCAATGAAAGTAGGAATCTTTCTTTTTAACCCTGTAAGGGGGTGGTGCACTGTACCCGAAGATACTGCCATATCGGGTCAATGCATAGGGCGACGGAAGCAAGCTTCGAAATCGGCCCCCGTTCTCAAAAATCCATTTAATATATGGTCCCCAGATAGGGGACGTATCAGATATTAAACTGATAAGAACAGATACTACACTTGATCTTAGCCAAAAGGCCGAGAAGCGATAACCGTGAAAGGGGCGGGCCCAACAAGGTCCCCTTCATGGGCACTATCACTGCTTGCTGTCAGGGAGGCTGCCAGACAATTTTCCATGCACACTCTGGGCTGGGGGGCAGTCAACCACCAGTACACACAGCAGAACCTAAACCCATACCATTATTGCTAAGCAGCAAGACAGGGGCCCATTGCACTCCCACGGGGCCTTTTTAAATGCAATCCATAACCCGGATTTGCCAGAACCCTTCTTACTCCTCCTACTTGCATGTGACACTGGGCTTAGGATCTGCATAGGAAACACACACACAAGCACACACCTACCTTTGTTGCCTGCAGATGCCTCCTTGGCTGTCCCCAAACGGTATCAAACCAACACCCACGGGAAGCTGTAAGCATAGAGGACATGCCTGCACCCCATTGGACTTACCTGTGTGGGTTAAATCCGGGTTATTTGACAACCTATGGCGGTGATGGTTCTGCTCAGGCAGAGCAGTGCTGATGCTCCTCATAAAGCTGTCGCTGCTGTGAAGGTTCTAGGTGACATCACAAATCCCTATGGTTACATACACAACAAAGCTGGGTTGTTGTTGTTTACACTCTGCAAGGCCTGTGGAAGTGAGTGACATCATAGCACTGTAGTTCTGAGGGTTCAAGATGGATGCAACAATCTCCTGTTGCTTCTATGAAGGCCGTAATAGACGACATCACCAAACAGCTCCATAGTCACATACACAGCAAAGGAGAGATGTTGTTTACACCTAGTGATGTCAGTGGTATTGAGTGACATCACAGCACAGTGCTAAGGCTCCTGGGCCTGGACACAGCAGCGGCTGCAATATCTCAACGGAGAATACGTTTATATCTATGTGTGTGTGTGCGCATATATATATATATATATATATATATATATATATATATATATATATTTCTCCGCCGAAATCACTTTTAAACCCATTTCCACCTTTTTTTCCCTTCTCTTCCTCTTACTTTTTTTTCACGTTTTTTTACGTTTTTCTCCTTTTCGCCTCTTTTCTGGGCGTATTATTCTTCTTTTTCTTCTTTTTTTTCGTCTAATGCATACCCCATCAGTGCAGCAATGCTTATTCAATACCGCCAGCAGATGGAGACACTGGGGGATAATTTTCTAAGGATTTATACTGATTTTTCCTGTCTGAATTTGTCGCACAGAAAGTTGCAGGCCAAATATGTGTGACATTTCTGCGACTTTAGCTTCTAGAGCATTTTTACAACATTATACATAGGTGCTGAATACATAAAAAGCGACTGTTCAGCGACAGACAAGTCGCATCGGCTGAAAGTAGGCCAGAATGTCAGTCCATGTTGGAGCAGGTTTAGATACAGTCTAAAGCATAGATCTCAAAGTCTGTGCACAGAATTTAGCAAGGGCCTCGCACCTTCTGATGCATCAGGTAGGTGCACAATAGCATAGCCTAACCCTCTGTACTTTGGTCTATATTGATGCGGGACATAGACAGCCAGCTGATGACCAATCCATTAGTGCAATGGATGGCTGGAAGCATTTGTCTTTGCCTTTGCAATACCACAGAAGCAATGCATGGTCAATGTACAGCAATGACACACCTGTGTGAACAGCCAGGAGACCCCCCCCCCCCCCCATGTTATGTTACATAGTTACATAGTTAGTACGGTCGAAAAAAGACATATGTCCATCACGTTCAACCAGGGAATTAAGGGGTAGGGGTGTGGCGCGATATTGGGGAAGGGATGAGATTTTATATTTCTTCATAAGCATTAATCTTATTTTGTCAATTAGGAACATTCAGCACCCACCCGCTATCAAGGCAGCTGCCTATCATGTCATGCCCTACCTGCACAGGTGTGCTGGCTACTCAAATGATCCAATTAAGGAGGCCATTTAGTCAGCAGCAGCAGAAGTCCTGTGCCTGGACGCTCCAACAGGGGCCAGACACAAGCAGAAGCAGAAGCAGCAGAAGCAGCAGCAGCACCACCTTTTGTTTTTTGGCTGCAGCAGCAGCAAGGCCCACAGGGCTGGCTAGCTGGCTAGCCAGCAAGCAGGTAGCAATGAAAGTAGGAATCTTTCTTTTTAACCCTGTAAGGGGGTGGTGCACTGTACCCGAAGATACTGCCATATCGGGTCAATGCATAGGGCGACGGAAGCAAGCTTCGAAATCGGCCCCCGTTCTCAAAAATCCATTTAATATATGGTCCCAGATAGGGGACGTATCAGATATTAAACTGATAAGAACAGATTTTTTTTTTTTTTTTATTTCTAAAGCCGAGGAACGTGCTTTCGATTCACCCAAAGTGCAAGAAAAAGTGCAAACGTGTTACACTAAAAAAAACGTGCACAAAGGATGCGGTCTATCGCAAGCCCTTCTCCGATAGGAGAGAGGCCCCCCAACAAACCTTACCCTTCGCCTCCGGACCAAAAGGTACCTGCGAGGTTCCAGGTTCGATGTCCCTTTTCGCCGAAGCTACTAGGAGACCACAAATGCTCCCGGCATCCCCCTTGGCGTTAGCCAAGGTATCTGCCCGCAGAGCCGATTACGGTAGGTACCCTGCGAAGCAGGAGTACCCGGGGTGTTTGCAGGGAGGTGCGGAACCTAATGGCCACACACACCTCCCCTAGACCGCCAGGAGGGACACCCAGAAGGGCTACCGCATCCTGACAAATCCTGTGAACACACAACACGCAAAAAGTGACACAGTGAGACAAAAAATAAATAAATAAGTGAATGTGTGCAGATATACTGCCCGGACATCCGCCGGATCTATAAAAATTTCTCTGATCCTAGCCAGAAGGCCGGGAATCAAGAGGTGAGTGCCACAAGGTGAAGAGATTATGGTGCCCGTGCTTCAACTCAGTGAGCCTATTCTCCCAGTGAGTTTCGGCACCTCGGGGTCACCACTCCCCGAGGCACAAAAGTACCTCGGCTCTAGACCCTCTCAGCCTCATGGCGAGACCCCGGAGGGAACAGGTCACATCGGGGCAGCCGTCGAGCTGATTCCTCAGAACCAGCCCCGGAAAGCCCTGGTACACCTGCATCCTCCATGCAGCACCCATCCCCACCAGCATGAAAACTGATAAGAACAGATACTACACTTGATCTTAGCCAAAAGGCCGAGAAGCGATAACCGTGAAAAAAGGGGCGGGCCCAACAAGGTCCCCTTCATGGGCACTATCACTGCTTGCTGTCAGGGAGGCTGCCAGACAATTTTCCATGCACACTCTGGGCTGGGGGGCAGTCAACCACCAGTACACACAGCAGAACCTAAACCCATACCATTATTGCTAAGCAGCAAGACAGGGGCCCATTGCACTCCCACGGGGCCTTTTTAAATGCAATCCATAACCCGGATTTGCCAGGAACCCCTTCTTACTCCTCCTACTTGCATGTGACACTGGGCTTAGGATCTGCATAGGAAACACACACACAAGCACACACCTACCTTTGTTGCCTGCAGATGCCTCCTTGGCTGTCCCCAAACGGTATCAAACCAACACCCACGGGAAGCTGTAAGCATAGAGGACATGCCTGCACCCCATTGGACTTACCTGTGTGGGTTAAATCCGGGTTATTTGACAACCTATGGCGGTGATGGTTCTGCTCAGGCAGAGCAGTGCTGATGCTCCTCATAAAGCTGTCGCTGCTGTGAAGGTTCTAGGTGACATCACAAATCCCTATGGTTACATACACAACAAAGCTGGGTTGTTGTTGTTTACACTCTGCAAGGCCTGTGGAAGTGAGTGACATCATAGCACTGTAGTTCTGAGGGTTCAAGATGGATGCAACAATCTCCTGTTGCTTCTATGAAGGCCGTAATAGACGACATCACCAAACAGCTCCATAGTCACATACACAGCAAAGGAGAGATGTTGTTTACACCTAGTGATGTCAGTGGTATTGAGTGACATCACAGCACAGTGCTAAGGCTCCTGGGCCTGGACACAGCAGCGGCTGCAATATCTCAACGGAGAATACGTTTATATCTATGTGTGTGTGTGCGCATATATATATATATATATATATATATATATATATATTTCTCCGCCGAAATCACTTTTAAACCCATTTCCACCTTTTTTTCCCTTCTCTTCCTCTTACTTTTTTTTCACGTTTTTTTACGTTTTTCTCCTTTTCGCCTCTTTTCTGGGCGTATTATTCTTCTTTTTCTTCTTTTTTTTCGTCTAATGCATACCCCATCAGTGCAGCAATGCTTATTCAATACCGCCAGCAGATGGAGACACTGGGGGATAATTTTCTAAGGATTTATACTGATTTTTCCTGTCTGAATTTGTCGCACAGAAAGTTGCAGGCCAAATATGTGTGACATTTCTGCGACTTTAGCTTCTAGAGCATTTTTACAACATTATACATAGGTGCTGAATACATAAAAAGCGACTGTTCAGCGACAGACAAGTCGCATCGGCTGAAAGTAGGCCAGAATGTCAGTCCATGTTGGAGCAGGTTTAGATACAGTCTAAAGCATAGATCTCAAAGTCTGTGCACAGAATTTAGCAAGGGCCTCGCACCTTCTGATGCATCAGGTAGGTGCACAATAGCATAGCCTAACCCTCTGTACTTTGGTCTATATTGATGCGGGACATAGACAGCCAGCTGATGACCAATCCATTAGTGCAATGGATGGCTGGAAGCATTTGTCTTTGCCTTTGCAATACCACAGAAGCAATGCATGGTCAATGTACAGCAATGACACACCTGTGTGAACAGCCAGGAGACCCCCCCCCCCCCCCATGTTATGTTACATAGTTACATAGTTAGTACGGTCGAAAAAAGACATATGTCCATCACGTTCAACCAGGGAATTAAGGGGTAGGGGTGTGGCGCGATATTGGGGAAGGGATGAGATTTTATATTTCTTCATAAGCATTAATCTTATTTTGTCAATTAGGAACATTCAGCACCCACCCGCTATCAAGGCAGCTGCCTATCATGTCATGCCCTACCTGCACAGGTGTGCTGGCTACTCAAATGATCCAATTAAGGAGGCCATTTAGTCAGCAGCAGCAGAAGTCCTGTGCCTGGACGCTCCAACAGGGGCCAGACACAAGCAGAAGCAGAAGCAGCAGAAGCAGCAGCAGCACCACCTTTTGTTTTTTGGCTGCAGCAGCAGCAAGGCCCACAGGGCTGGCTAGCTGGCTAGCCAGCAAGCAGGTAGCAATGAAAGTAGGAATCTTTCTTTTTAACCCTGTAAGGGGGTGGTGCACTGTACCCGAAGATACTGCCATATCGGGTCAATGCATAGGGCGACGGAAGCAAGCTTCGAAATCGGCCCCCGTTCTCAAAAATCCATTTAATATATGGTCCCCAGATAGGGGACGTATCAGATATTAAACTGATAAGAACAGATTTTTTTTTTTTTTTTTTTTTTTTTTTATCTAAAGCCGAGGAACGTGCTTTCGATTCACCCAAAGTGCAAGAAAAAGTGCAAACGTGTTACACTAAAAAAACGTGCACAAAGGATGCGGTCTATCGCAAGCCCTTCTCCGATAGGAGAGAGGCCCCCCAACAAACCTTACCCTTCGCCTCCGGACCAAAAGGTACCTGCGAGGTTCCAGGTTCGATGTCCCTTTTCGCCGAAGCTACTAGGAGACCACAAATGCTCCCGGCATCCCCCTTGGCGTTAGCCAAGGTATCTGCCCGCAGAGCCGATTACGGTAGGTACCCTGCGAAGCAGGAGTACCCGGGGTGTTTGCAGGGAGGTGCGGAACCTAATGGCCACACACACCTCCCCTAGACCGCCAGGAGGGACACCCAGAAGGGCTACCGCATCCTGACAAATCCTGTGAACACACAACACGCAAAAAGTGACACAGTGAGACAAAAAATAAATAAATAAGTGAATGTGTGCAGATATACTGCCCGGACATCCGGCCGGATCTATAAAAATTTCTCTGATCCTAGCCAGAAGGCCGGGAATCAAGAGGTGAGTGCCACAAGGTGAAGAGATTATGGTGCCCGTGCTTCAACTCAGTGAGCCTATTCTCCCAGTGAGTTTCGGCACCTCGGGGTCACCACTCCCCGAGGCACAAAAGTACCTCGGCTCTAGACCCTCTCAGCCTCATGGCGAGACCCGGAGGGAACAGGTCACATCGGGGCAGCCGTCGAGCTGATTCCTCAGAACCAGCCCCGGAAAGCCCTGGTACACCTGCATCCTCCATGCAGCACCCATCCCCACCAGCATGAAAACTGATAAGAACAGATACTACACTTGATCTTAGCCAAAAGGCCGAGAAGCGATAACCGTGAAAGGGGCGGGCCCAACAAGGTCCCCTTCATGGGCACTATCACTGCTTGCTGTCAGGGAGGCTGCCAGACAATTTTCCATGCACACTCTGGGCTGGGGGGCAGTCAACCACCAGTACACACAGCAGAACCTAAACCCATACCATTATTGCTAAGCAGCAAGACAGGGGCCCATTGCACTCCCACGGGGCCTTTTTAAATGCAATCCATAACCCGGATTTGCCAGGAACCCTTCTTACTCCTCCTACTTGCATGTGACACTGGGCTTAGGATCTGCATAGGAAACACACACACAAGCACACACCTACCTTTGTTGCCTGCAGATGCCTCCTTGGCTGTCCCCAAACGGTATCAAACCAACACCCACGGGAAGCTGTAAGCATAGAGGACATGCCTGCACCCCATTGGACTTACCTGTGTGGGTTAAATCCGGGTTATTTGACAACCTATGGCGGTGATGGTTCTGCTCAGGCAGAGCAGTGCTGATGCTCCTCATAAAGCTGTCGCTGCTGTGAAGGTTCTAGGTGACATCACAAATCCCTATGGTTACATACACAACAAAGCTGGGTTGTTGTTGTTTACACTCTGCAAGGCCTGTGGAAGTGAGTGACATCATAGCACTGTAGTTCTGAGGGTTCAAGATGGATGCAACAATCTCCTGTTGCTTCTATGAAGGCCGTAATAGACGACATCACCAAACAGCTCCATAGTCACATACACAGCAAAGGAGAGATGTTGTTTACACCTAGTGATGTCAGTGGTATTGAGTGACATCACAGCACAGTGCTAAGGCTCCTGGGCCTGGACACAGCAGCGGCTGCAATATCTCAACGGAGAATACGTTTATATCTATGTGTGTGTGTGCGCAAATATATATATATATATATATATATATATATATATATATATATATATATATTTCTCCGCCGAAATCACTTTTAAACCCATTTCCACCTTTTTTTCCCTTCTCTTCCTCTTACTTTTTTTTCACGTTTTTTTACGTTTTTCTCCTTTTCGCCTCTTTTCTGGGCGTATTATTCTTCTTTTTCTTCTTTTTTTTCGTCTAATGCATACCCCATCAGTGCAGCAATGCTTATTCAATACCGCCAGCAGATGGAGACACTGGGGGATAATTTTCTAAGGATTTATACTGATTTTTCCTGTCTGAATTTGTCGCACAGAAAGTTGCAGGCCAAATATGTGTGACATTTCTGCGACTTTAGCTTCTAGAGCATTTTTACAACATTATACATAGGTGCTGAATACATAAAAAGCGACTGTTCAGCGACAGACAAGTCGCATCGGCTGAAAGTAGGCCAGAATGTCAGTCCATGTTGGAGCAGGTTTAGATACAGTCTAAAGCATAGATCTCAAAGTCTGTGCACAGAATTTAGCAAGGGCCTCGCACCTTCTGATGCATCAGGTAGGTGCACAATAGCATAGCCTAACCCTCTGTACTTTGGTCTATATTGATGCGGGACATAGACAGCCAGCTGATGACCAATCCATTAGTGCAATGGATGGCTGGAAGCATTTGTCTTTGCCTTTGCAATACCACAGAAGCAATGCATGGTCAATGTACAGCAATGACACACCTGTGTGAACAGCCAGGAGACCCCCCCCCCCCCCCCCCCCCCATGTTATGTTACATAGTTACATAGTTAGTACGGTCGAAAAAAGACATATGTCCATCACGTTCAACCAGGGAATTAAGGGGGTAGGGGTGTGGCGCGATATTGGGGAAGGGATGAGATTTTATATTTCTTCATAAGCATTAATCTTATTTTGTCAATTAGGAACATTCAGCACCCACCCGCTATCAAGGCAGCTGCCTATCATGTCATGCCCTACCTGCACAGGTGTGCTGGCTACTCAAATGATCCAATTAAGGAGGCCATTTAGTCAGCAGCAGCAGAAGTCCTGTGCCTGGACGCTCCAACAGGGGCCAGACACAAGCAGAAGCAGCAGAAGCAGCAGCAGCACCACCTTTTGTTTTTTGGCTGCAGAAGCAGCAAGGCCCACAGGGCTGGCTAGCTGGCTAGCCAGCAAGCAGGTAGCAATGAAAGTAGGAATCTTTCTTTTTAACCCTGTAAGGGGGTGGTGCACTGTACCCGAAGATACTGCCATATCGGGTCAATGCATAGGGCGACGGAAGCAAGCTTCGAAATCGGCCCCCGTTCTCAAAAATCCATTTAATATATGGTCCCCAGATAGGGGACGTATCAGATATTAAACTGATAAGAACAGATACTACACTTGATCTTAGCCAAAAGGCCGAGAAGCGATAACCGTGAAAGGGGCGGGCCCAACAAGGTCCCTTTCATGGGCACTATCACTGCTTGCTGTCAGGGAGGCTGCCAGACAATTTTCCATGCACACTCTGGGCTGGGGGGCAGTCAACCACCAGTACACACAGCAGAACCTAAACCCATACCATTATTGCTAAGCAGCAAGACAGGGGCCCATTGCACTCCCACGGGGCCTTTTTAAATGCAATCCATAACCCGGATTTGCCAGGAACCCTTCTTACTCCTCCTACTTGCATGTGACACTGGGCTTAGGATCTGCATAGGAAACACACACACAAGCACACACCTACCTTTGTTGCCTGCAGATGCCTCCTTGGCTGTCCCCAAACGGTATCAAACCAACACCCACGGGAAGCTGTAAGCATAGAGGACATGCCTGCACCCCATTGGACTTACCTGTGTGGGTTAAATCCGGGTTATTTGACAACCTATGGCGGTGATGGTTCTGCTCAGGCAGAGCAGTGCTGATGCTCCACATAAAGCTGTCGCTGCTGTGAAGGTTCTAGGTGACATCACAAATCCCTATGGTTACATACACAACAAAGCTGGGTTGTTGTTGTTTACACTCTGCAAGGCCTGTGGAAGTGAGTGACATCATAGCACTGTAGTTCTGAGGGTTCAAGATGGATGCAACAATCTCCTGTTGCTTCTATGAAGGCCGTAATAGACGACATCACCAAACAGCTCCATAGTCACATACACAGCAAAGGAGAGATGTTGTTTACACCTAGTGATGTCAGTGGTATTGAGTGACATCACAGCACAGTGCTAAGGCTCCTGGGCCTGGACACAGCAGCGGCTGCAATATCTCAACGGAGAATACGTTTATATCTATGTGTGTGTGTGCGCATATATATATATATATATATATATATATATATATATATATATATATATTTCTCCGCCGAAATCACTTTTAAACCCATTTCCACCTTTTTTTCCCTTCTCTTCCTCTTACTTTTTTTTCACGTTTTTTTACGTTTTTCTCCTTTTCGCCTCTTTTCTGGGCGTATTATTCTTCTTTTTCTTCTTTTTTTTCGTCTAATGCATACCCCATCAGTGCAGCAATGCTTATTCAATACCGCCAGCAGATGGAGACACTGGGGGATAATTTTCTAAGGATTTATACTGATTTTTCCTGTCTGAATTTGTCGCACAGAAAGTTGCAGGCCAAATATGTGTGACATTTCTGCGACTTTAGCTTCTAGAGCATTTTTACAACATTATACATAGGTGCTGAATACATAAAAAGCGACTGTTCAGCGACAGACAAGTCGCATCGGCTGAAAGTAGGCCAGAATGTCAGTCCATGTTGGAGCAGGTTTAGATACAGTCTAAAGCATAGATCTCAAAGTCTGTGCACAGAATTTAGCAAGGGCCTCGCACCTTCTGATGCATCAGGTAGGTGCACAATAGCATAGCCTAACCCTCTGTACTTTGGTCTATATTGATGCGGGACATAGACAGCCAGCTGATGACCAATCCATTAGTGCAATGGATGGCTGGAAGCATTTGTCTTTGCCTTTGCAATACCACAGAAGCAATGCATGGTCAATGTACAGCAATGACACACCTGTGTGAACAGCCAGGAGACCCCCCCCCCCCCCCCCCCCCATGTTATGTTACATAGTTACATAGTTAGTACGGTCGAAAAAAGACATATGTCCATCACGTTCAACCAGGGAATTAAGGGGTAGGGGTGTGGCGCGATATTGGGGAAGGGATGAGATTTTATATTTCTTCATAAGCATTAATCTTATTTTGTCAATTAGGAACATTCAGCACCCACCCGCTATCAAGGCAGCTGCCTATCATGTCATGCCCTACCTGCACAGGTGTGCTGGCTACTCAAATGATCCAATTAAGGAGGCCATTTAGTCAGCAGCAGCAGAAGTCCTGTGCCTGGACGCTCCAACAGGGGCCAGACACAAGCAGAAGCAGAAGCAGCAGAAGCAGCAGCAGCACCACCTTTTGTTTTTTGGCTGCAGCAGCAGCAAGGCCCACAGGGCTGGCTAGCTGGCTAGCCAGCAAGCAGGTAGCAATGAAAGTAGGAATCTTTCTTTTTAACCCTGTAAGGGGGTGGTGCACTGTACCCGAAGATACTGCCATATCGGGTCAATGCATAGGGCGACGGAAGCAAGCTTCGAAATCGGCCCCCGTTCTCAAAAATCCATTTAATATATGGTCCCCAGATAGGGGACGTATCAGATATTAAACTGATAAGAACAGATACTACACTTGATCTTAGCCAAAAGGCCGAGAAGCGATAACCGTGAAAGGGGCGGGCCCAACAAGGTCCCCTTCATGGGCACTATCACTGCTTGCTGTCAGGGAGGCTGCCAGACAATTTTCCATGCACACTCTGGGCTGGGGGGCAGTCAACCACCAGTACACACAGCAGAACCTAAACCCATACCATTATTGCTAAGCAGCAAGACAGGGGCCCATTGCACTCCCACGGGGCCTTTTTAAATGCAATCCATAACCCGGATTTGCCAGGAACCCTTCTTACTCCTCCTACTTGCATGTGACACTGGGCTTAGGATCTGCATAGGAAACACACACACAAGCACACACCTACCTTTGTTGCCTGCAGATGCCTCCTTGGCTGTCCCCAAACGGTATCAAACCAACACCCACGGGAAGCTGTAAGCATAGAGGACATGCCTGCACCCCATTGGACTTACCTGTGTGGGTTAAATCCGGGTTATTTGACAACCTATGGCGGTGATGGTTCTGCTCAGGCAGAGCAGTGCTGATGCTCCTCATAAAGCTGTCGCTGCTGTGAAGGTTCTAGGTGACATCACAAATCCCTTTGGTTACATACACAACAAAGCTGGGTTGTTGTTGTTTACACTCTGCAAGGCCTGTGGAAGTGAGTGACATCATAGCACTGTAGTTCTGAGGGTTCAAGATGGATGCAACAATCTCCTGTTGCTTCTATGAAGGCCGTAATAGACGACATCACCAAACAGCTCCATAGTCACATACACAGCAAAGGAGAGATGTTGTTTACACCTAGTGATGTCAGTGGTATTGAGTGACATCACAGCACAGTGCTAAGGCTCCTGGGCCTGGACACAGCAGCGGCTGCAATATCTCAACGGAGAATACGTTTATATCTATGTGTGTGTGTGCGCATATATATATATATATATATATATATATATATATATATTTCTCCGCCGAAATCACTTTTAAACCCATTTCCACCTTTTTTTCCCTTCTCTTCCTCTTACTTTTTTTTCCACGTTTTTTTACGTTTTTCTCCTTTTCGCCTCTTTTCTGGGCGTATTATTCTTCTTTTTCTTCTTTTTTTTCGTCTAATGCATACCCCATCAGTGCAGCAATGCTTATTCAATACCGCCAGCAGATGGAGACACTGGTGGATAATTTTCTAAGGATTTATACTGATTTTTCCTGTCTGAATTTGTCGCACAGAAAGTTGCAGGCCAAATATGTGTGACATTTCTGCGACTTTAGCTTCTAGAGCATTTTTACAACATTATACATAGGTGCTGAATACATAAAAAGCGACTGTTCAGCGACAGACAAGTCGCATCGGCTGAAAGTAGGCCAGAATGTCAGTCCATGTTGGAGCAGGTTTAGATACAGTCTAAAGCATAGATCTCAAAGTCTGTGCACAGAATTTAGCAAGGGCCTCGCACCTTCTGATGCATCAGGTAGGTGCACAATAGCATAGCCTAACCCTCTGTACTTTGGTCTATATTGATGCGGGACATAGACAGCCAGCTGATGACCAATCCATTAGTGCAATGGATGGCTGGAAGCATTTGTCTTTGCCTTTGCAATACCACAGAAGCAATGCATGGTCAATGTACAGCAATGACACACCTGTGTGAACAGCCAGGAGACCCCCCCCCCCCCCCCATGTTATGTTACATAGTTACATAGTTAGTACGGTCGAAAAAAGATATATGTCCATCACGTTCAACCAGGGAATTAAGGGGTAGGGGTGTGGCGCGATATTGGGGAAGGGATGAGATTTTATATTTCTTCATAAGCATTAATCTTATTTTGTCAATTAGGAACATTCAGCACCCACCCGCTATCAAGGCAGCTGCCTATCATGTCATGCCCTACCTGCACAGGTGTGCTGGCTACTCAAATGATCCAATTAAGGAGGCCATTTAGTCAGCAGCAGCAGAAGTCCTGTGCCTGGACGCTCCAACAGGGGCCAGACACAAGCAGAAGCAGAAGCAGCAGAAGCAGCAGCAGCACCACCTTTTGTTTTTTGGCTGCAGCAGCAGCAAGGCCCACAGGGCTGGCTAGCTGGCTAGCCAGCAAGCAGGTAGCAATGAAAGTAGGAATCTTTCTTTTTAACCCTGTAAGGGGGTGGTGCACTGTACCCGAAGATACTGCCATATCGGGTCAATGCATAGGGCGACGGAAGCAAGCTTCGAAATCGGCCCCCGTTCTCAAAAATCCATTTAATATATGGTCCCCAGATAGGGGACGTATCAGATATTAAACTGATAAGAACAGATACTACACTTGATCTTAGCCAAAAGGCCGAGAAGCGATAACCGTGAAAGGGGCGGGCCCAACAAGGTCCCCTTCATGGGCACTATCACTGCTTGCTGTCAGGGAGGCTGCCAGACAATTTTCCATGCACACTCTGGGCTGGGGGGCAGTCAACCACCAGTACACACAGCAGAACCTAAACCCATACCATTATTGCTAAGCAGCAAGACAGGGGCCCATTGCACTCCCACGGGGCCTTTTTAAATGCAATCCATAACCCGGATTTGCCAGGAACCCTTCTTACTCCTCCTACTTGCATGTGACACTGGGCTTAGGATCTGCATAGGAAACACACACACAAGCACACACCTACCTTTGTTGCCTGCAGATGCCTCCTTGGCTGTCCCCAAACGGTATCAAACCAACACCCACGGGAAGCTGTAAGCATAGAGGACATGCCTGCACCCCATTGGACTTACCTGTGTGGGTTAAATCCGGGTTATTTGACAACCTATGGCGGTGATGGTTCTGCTCAGGCAGAGCAGTGCTGATGCTCCTCATAAAGCTGTCGCTGCTGTGAAGGTTCTAGGTGACATCACAAATCCCTATGGTTACATACACAACAAAGCTGGGTTGTTGTTGTTTACACTCTGCAAGGCCTGTGGAAGTGAGTGACATCATAGCACTGTAGTTCTGAGGGTTCAAGATGGATGCAACAATCTCCTGTTGCTTTTATGAAGGCCGTAATAGACGACATCACCAAACAGCTCCATAGTCACATACACAGCAAAGGAGAGATGTTGTTTACACCTAGTGATGTCAGTGGTATTGAGTGACATCACAGCACAGTGCTAAGGCTCCTGGGCCTGGACACAGCAGCGGCTGCAATATCTCAACGGAGAATACGTTTATATCTATGTGTGTGTGTGCGCATATATATATATATATATATATATATATATATATATATATATTTCTCCGCCGAAATCACTTTTAAACCCATTTCCACCTTTTTTTCCCTTCTCTTCCTCTTACTTTTTTTTCACGTTTTTTTACGTTTTTCTCCTTTTCGCCTCTTTTCTGGGCGTATTATTCTTCTTTTTCTTCTTTTTTTTCGTCTAATGCATACCCCATCAGTGCAGCAATGCTTATTCAATACCGCCAGCAGATGGAGACACTGGGGGATAATTTTCTAAGGATTTATACTGATTTTTCCTGTCTGAATTTGTCGCACAGAAAGTTGCAGGCCAAATATGTGTGACATTTCTGCGACTTTAGCTTCTAGAGCATTTTTACAACATTATACATAGGTGCTGAATACATAAAAAGCGACTGTTCAGCGACAGACAAGTCGCATCGGCTGAAAGTAGGCCAGAATGTCAGTCCATGTTGGAGCAGGTTTAGATACAGTCTAAAGCATAGATCTCAAAGTCTGTGCACAGAATTTAGCAAGGGCCTCGCACCTTCTGATGCATCAGGTAGGTGCACAATAGCATAGCCTAACCCTCTGTACTTTGGTCTATATTGATGCGGGACATAGACAGCCAGCTGATGACCAATCCATTAGTGCAATGGATGGCTGGAAGCATTTGTCTTTGCCTTTGCAATACCACAGAAGCAATGCATGGTCAATGTACAGCAATGACACACCTGTGTGAACAGCCAGGAGACCCCCCCCCCCCCCCCCATGTTATGTTACATAGTTACATAGTTAGTACGGTCGAAAAAAGACATATGTCCATCACGTTCAACCAGGGAATTAAGGGGTAGGGGTGTGGCGCGATATTGGGGAAGGGATGAGATTTTATATTTCTTCATAAGCATTAATCTTATTTTGTCAATTAGGAACATTCAGCACCCACCCGCTATCAAGGCAGCTGCCTATCATGTCATGCCCTACCTGCACAGGTGTGCTGGCTACTCAAATGATCCAATTAAGGAGGCCATTTAGTCAGCAGCAGCAGAAGTCCTGTGCCTGGACGCTCCAACAGGGGCCAGACACAAGCAGAAGCAGAAGCAGCAGAAGCAGCAGCAGCACCACCTTTTGTTTTTTGGCTGCAGCAGCAGCAAGGCCCACAGGGCTGGCTAGCTGGCTAGCCAGCAAGCAGGTAGCAATGAAAGTAGGAATCTTTCTTTTTAACCCTGTAAGGGGGTGGTGCACTGTACCCGAAGATACTGCCATATCGGGTCAATGCATAGGGCGACGGAAGCAAGCTTCGAAATCGGCCCCCGTTCTCAAAAATCCATTTAATATATGGTCCCCAGATAGGGGACGTATCAGATATTAAACTGATAAGAACAGATACTACACTTGATCTTAGCCAAAAGGCCGAGAAGCGATAACCGTGAAAGGGGCGGGCCCAACAAGGTCCCCTTCATGGGCACTATCACTGCTTGCTGTCAGGGAGGCTGCCAGACAATTTTCCATGCACACTCTGGGCTGGGGGGCAGTCAACCACCAGTACACACAGCAGAACCTAAACCCATACCATTATTGCTAAGCAGCAAGACAGGGGCCCATTGCACTCCCACGGGGCCTTTTTAAATGCAATCCATAACCCGGATTTGCCAGGAACCCTTCTTACTCCTCCTACTTGCATGTGACACTGGGCTTAGGATCTGCATAGGAAACACACACACAAGCACACACCTACCTTTGTTGCCTGCAGATGCCTCCTTGGCTGTCCCCAAACGGTATCAAACCAACACCCACGGGAAGCTGTAAGCATAGAGGACATGCCTGCACCCCATTGGACTTACCTGTGTGGGTTAAATCCGGGTTATTTGACAACCTATGGCGGTGATGGTTCTGCTCAGGCAGAGCAGTGCTGATGCTCCTCATAAAGCTGTCGCTGCTGTGAAGGTTCTAGGTGACATCACAAATCCCTATGGTTACATACACAACAAAGCTGGGTTGTTGTTGTTTACACTCTGCAAGGCCTGTGGAAGTGAGTGACATCATAGCACTGTAGTTCTGAGGGTTCAAGATGGATGCAACAATCTCCTGTTGCTTCTATGAAGGCCGTAATAGACGACATCACCAAACAGCTCCATAGTCACATACACAGCAAAGGAGAGATGTTGTTTACACCTAGTGATGTCAGTGGTATTGAGTGACATCACAGCACAGTGCTAAGGCTCCTGGGCCTGGACACAGCAGCGGCTGCAATATCTCAACGGAGAATACGTTTATATCTATGTGTGTGTGTGCGCATATATATATATATATATATATATATATATATATATATATATTTCTCCGCCGAAATCACTTTTAAACCCATTTCCACCTTTTTTTCCCTTCTCTTCCTCTTACTTTTTTTTCACGTTTTTTTACGTTTTTCTCCTTTTCGCCTCTTTTCTGGGCGTATTATTCTTCTTTTTCTTCTTTTTTTTCGTCTAATGCATACCCCATCAGTGCAGCAATGCTTATTCAATACCGCCAGCAGATGGAGACACTGGGGGATAATTTTCTAAGGATTTATACTGATTTTTCCTGTCTGAATTTGTCGCACAGAAAGTTGCAGGCCAAATATGTGTGACATTTCTGCGACTTTAGCTTCTAGAGCATTTTTACAACATTATACATAGGTGCTGAATACATAAAAAGCGACTGTTCAGCGACAGACAAGTCGCATCGGCTGAAAGTAGGCCAGAATGTCAGTCCATGTTGGAGCAGGTTTAGATACAGTCTAAAGCATAGATCTCAAAGTCTGTGCACAGAATTTAGCAAGGGCCTCGCACCTTCTGATGCATCAGGTAGGTGCACAATAGCATAGCCTAACCCTCTGTACTTTGGTCTATATTGATGCGGGACATAGACAGCCAGCTGATGACCAATCCATTAGTGCAATGGATGGCTGGAAGCATTTGTCTTTGCCTTTGCAATACCACAGAAGCAATGCATGGTCAATGTACAGCAATGACACACCTGTGTGAACAGCCAGGAGACCCCCCCCCCCCCCCCATGTTATGTTACATAGTTACATAGTTAGTACGGTCGAAAAAAGACATATGTCCATCACGTTCAACCAGGGAATTAAGGGGTAGGGGTGTGGCGCGATATTGGGGAAGGGATGAGATTTTATATTTCTTCATAAGCATTAATCTTATTTTGTCAATTAGGAACATTCAGCACCCACCCGCTATCAAGGCAGCTGCCTATCATGTCATGCCCTACCTGCACAGGTGTGCTGGCTACTCAAATGATCCAATTAAGGAGGCCATTTAGTCAGCAGCAGCAGAAGTCCTGTGCCTGGACGCTCCAACAGGGGCCAGACACAAGCAGAAGCAGAAGCAGCAGAAGCAGCAGCAGCACCACCTTTTGTTTTTTGGCTGCAGCAGCAGCAAGGCCCACAGGGCTGGCTAGCTGGCTAGCCAGCAAGCAGGTAGCAATGAAAGTAGGAATCTTTCTTTTTAACCCTGTAAGGGGGTGGTGCACTGTACCCGAAGATACTGCCATATCGGGTCAATGCATAGGGCGACGGAAGCAAGCTTCGAAATCGGCCCCCGTTCTCAAAAATCCATTTAATATATGGTCCCCAGATAGGGGACGTATCAGATATTAAACTGATAAGAACAGATACTACACTTGATCTTAGCCAAAAGGCCGAGAAGCGATAACCGTGAAAGGGGCGGGCCCAACAAGGTCCCCTTCATGGGCACTATCACTGCTTGCTGTCAGGGAGGCTGCCAGACAATTTTCCATGCACACTCTGGGCTGGGGGGCAGTCAACCACCAGTACACACAGCAGAACCTAAACCCATACCATTATTGCTAAGCAGCAAGACAGGGGCCCATTGCACTCCCACGGGGCCTTTTTAAATGCAATCCATAACCCGGATTTGCCAGGAACCCTTCTTACTCCTCCTACTTGCATGTGACACTGGGCTTAGGATCTGCATAGGAAACACACACACAAGCACACACCTACCTTTGTTGCCTGCAGATGCCTCCTTGGCTGTCCCCAAACGGTATCAAACCAACACCCACGGGAAGCTGTAAGCATAGAGGACATGCCTGCACCCCATTGGACTTACCTGTGTGGGTTAAATCCGGGTTATTTGACAACCTATGGCGGTGATGGTTCTGCTCAGGCAGAGCAGTGCTGATGCTCCTCATAAAGCTGTCGCTGCTGTGAAGGTTCTAGGTGACATCACAAATCCCTATGGTTACATACACAACAAAGCTGGGTTGTTGTTGTTTACACTCTGCAAGGCCTGTGGAAGTGAGTGACATCATAGCACTGTAGTTCTGAGGGTTCAAGATGGATGCAACAATCTCCTGTTGCTTCTATGAAGGCCGTAATAGACGACATCACCAAACAGCTCCATAGTCACATACACAGCAAAGGAGAGATGTTGTTTACACCTAGTGATGTCAGTGGTATTGAGTGACATCACAGCACAGTGCTAAGGCTCCTGGGCCTGGACACAGCAGCGGCTGCAATATCTCAACGGAGAATACGTTTATATCTATGTGTGTGTGTGCGCATATATATATATATATATATATATATATATATATATATATATATATATATTTCTCCGCCGAAATCACTTTTAAACCCATTTCCACCTTTTTTTCCCTTCTCTTCCTCTTACTTTTTTTTCACGTTTTTTTACGTTTTTCTCCTTTTCGCCTCTTTTCTGGGCGTATTATTCTTCTTTTTCTTCTTTTTTTTCGTCTAATGCATACCCCATCAGTGCAGCAATGCTTATTCAATACCGCCAGCAGATGGAGACACTGGGGGATAATTTTCTAAGGATTTATACTGATTTTTCCTGTCTGAATTTGTCGCACAGAAAGTTGCAGGCCAAATATGTGTGACATTTCTGCGACTTTAGCTTCTAGAGCATTTTTACAACATTATACATAGGTGCTGAATACATAAAAAGCGACTGTTCAGCGACAGACAAGTCGCATCGGCTGAAAGTAGGCCAGAATGTCAGTCCATGTTGGAGCAGGTTTAGATACAGTCTAAAGCATAGATCTCAAAGTCTGTGCACAGAATTTAGCAAGGGCCTCGCACCTTCTGATGCATCAGGTAGGTGCACAATAGCATAGCCTAACCCTCTGTACTTTGGTCTATATTGATGCGGGACATAGACAGCCAGCTGATGACCAATCCATTAGTGCAATGGATGGCTGGAAGCATTTGTCTTTGCCTTTGCAATACCACAGAAGCAATGCATGGTCAATGTACAGCAATGACACACCTGTGTGAACAGCCAGGAGACCCCCCCCCCCCCCCCATGTTATGTTACATAGTTACATAGTTAGTACGGTCGAAAAAAGACATATGTCCATCACGTTCAACCAGGGAATTAAGGGGTAGGGGTGTGGCGCGATATTGGGGAAGGGATGAGATTTTATATTTCTTCATAAGCATTAATCTTATTTTGTCAATTAGGAACATTCAGCACCCACCCGCTATCAAGGCAGCTGCCTATCATGTCATGCCCTACCTGCACAGGTGTGCTGGCTACTCAAATGATCCAATTAAGGAGGCCATTTAGTCAGCAGCAGCAGAAGTCCTGTGCCTGGACGCTCCAACAGGGGCCAGACACAAGCAGAAGCAGAAGCAGCAGAAGCAGCAGCAGCACCACCTTTTGTTTTTTGGCTGCAGCAGCAGCAAGGCCCACAGGGCTGGCTAGCTGGCTAGCCAGCAAGCAGGTAGCAATGAAAGTAGGAATCTTTCTTTTTAACCCTGTAAGGGGGTGGTGCACTGTACCCGAAGATACTGCCATATCGGGTCAATGCATAGGGCGACGGAAGCAAGCTTCGAAATCGGCCCCCGTTCTCAAAAATCCATTTAATATATGGTCCCCAGATAGGGGACGTATCAGATATTAAACTGATAAGAACAGATACTACACTTGATCTTAGCCAAAAGGCCGAGAAGCGATAACCGTGAAAGGGGCGGGCCCAACAAGGTCCCCTTCATGGGCACTATCACTGCTTGCTGTCAGGGAGGCTGCCAGACAATTTTCCATGCACACTCTGGGCTGGGGGGCAGTCAACCACCAGTACACACAGCAGAACCTAAACCCATACCATTATTGCTAAGCAGCAAGACAGGGGCCCATTGCACTCCCACGGGGCCTTTTTAAATGCAATCCATAACCCGGATTTGCCAGGAACCCTTCTTACTCCTCCTACTTGCATGTGACACTGGGCTTAGGATCTGCATAGGAAACACACACACAAGCACACACCTACCTTTGTTGCCTGCAGATGCCTCCTTGGCTGTCCCCAAACGGTATCAAACCAACACCCACGGGAAGCTGTAAGCATAGAGGACATGCCTGCACCCCATTGGACTTACCTGTGTGGGTTAAATCCGGGTTATTTGACAACCTATGGCGGTGATGGTTCTGCTCAGGCAGAGCAGTGCTGATGCTCCTCATAAAGCTGTCGCTGCTGTGAAGGTTCTAGGTGACATCACAAATCCCTATGGTTACATACACAACAAAGCTGGGTTGTTGTTGTTTACACTCTGCAAGGCCTGTGGAAGTGAGTGACATCATAGCACTGTAGTTCTGAGGGTTCAAGATGGATGCAACAATCTCCTGTTGCTTCTATGAAGGCCGTAATAGACGACATCACCAAACAGCTCCATAGTCACATACACAGCAAAGGAGAGATGTTGTTTACACCTAGTGATGTCAGTGGTATTGAGTGACATCACAGCACAGTGCTAAGGCTCCTGGGCCTGGACACAGCAGCGGCTGCAATATCTCAACGGAGAATACGTTTATATCTATGTGTGTGTGTGCGCATATATATATATATATATATATATATATATATATATATATATATATATATTTCTCCGCCGAAATCACTTTTAAACCCATTTCCACCTTTTTTTCCCTTCTCTTCCTCTTACTTTTTTTTCACGTTTTTTTACGTTTTTCTCCTTTTCGCCTCTTTTCTGGGCGTATTATTCTTCTTTTTCTTCTTTTTTTTCGTCTAATGCATACCCCATCAGTGCAGCAATGCTTATTCAATACCGCCAGCAGATGGAGACACTGGGGGATAATTTTCTAAGGATTTATACTGATTTTTCCTGTCTGAATTTGTCGCACAGAAAGTTGCAGGCCAAATATGTGTGACATTTCTGCGACTTTAGCTTCTAGAGCATTTTTACAACATTATACATAGGTGCTGAATACATAAAAAGCGACTGTTCAGCGACAGACAAGTCGCATCGGCTGAAAGTAGGCCAGAATGTCAGTCCATGTTGGAGCAGGTTTAGATACAGTCTAAAGCATAGATCTCAAAGTCTGTGCACAGAATTTAGCAAGGGCCTCGCACCTTCTGATGCATCAGGTAGGTGCACAATAGCATAGCCTAACCCTCTGTACTTTGGTCTATATTGATGCGGGACATAGACAGCCAGCTGATGACCAATCCATTAGTGCAATGGATGGCTGGAAGCATTTGTCTTTGCCTTTGCAATACCACAGAAGCAATGCATGGTCAATGTACAGCAATGACACACCTGTGTGAACAGCCAGGAGACCCCCCCCCCCCCCCCCATGTTATGTTACATAGTTACATAGTTAGTACGGTCGAAAAAAGACATATGTCCATCACGTTCAACCAGGGAATTAAGGGGTAGGGGTGTGGCGCGATATTGGGGAAGGGATGAGATTTTATATTTCTTCATAAGCATTAATCTTATTTTGTCAATTAGGAACATTCAGCACCCACCCGCTATCAAGGCAGCTGCCTATCATGTCATGCCCTACCTGCACAGGTGTGCTGGCTACTCAAATGATCCAATTAAGGAGGCCATTTAGTCAGCAGCAGCAGAAGTCCTGTGCCTGGACGCTCCAACAGGGGCCAGACACAAGCAGAAGCAGAAGCAGCAGAAGCAGCAGCAGCACCACCTTTTGTTTTTTGGCTGCAGCAGCAGCAAGGCCCACAGGGCTGGCTAGCTGGCTAGCCAGCAAGCAGGTAGCAATGAAAGTAGGAATCTTTCTTTTTAACCCTGTAAGGGGGTGGTGCACTGTACCCGAAGATACTGCCATATCGGGTCAATGCATAGGGCGACGGAAGCAAGCTTCGAAATCGGCCCCCGTTCTCAAAAATCCATTTAATATATGGTCCCCAGATAGGGGACGTATCAGATATTAAACTGATAAGAACAGATACTACACTTGATCTTAGCCAAAAGGCCGAGAAGCGATAACCGTGAAAGGGGCGGGCCCAACAAGGTCCCCTTCATGGGCACTATCACTGCTTGCTGTCAGGGAGGCTGCCAGACAATTTTCCATGCACACTCTGGGCTGGGGGGCAGTCAACCACCAGTACACACAGCAGAACCTAAACCCATACCATTATTGCTAAGCAGCAAGACAGGGGCCCATTGCACTCCCACGGGGCCTTTTTAAATGCAATCCATAACCCGGATTTGCCAGGAACCCTTCTTACTCCTCCTACTTGCATGTGACACTGGGCTTAGGATCTGCATAGGAAACACACACACAAGCACACACCTACCTTTGTTGCCTGCAGATGCCTCCTTGGCTGTCCCCAAACGGTATCAAACCAACACCCACGGGAAGCTGTAAGCATAGAGGACATGCCTGCACCCCATTGGACTTACCTGTGTGGGTTAAATCCGGGTTATTTGACAACCTATGGCGGTGATGGTTCTGCTCAGGCAGAGCAGTGCTGATGCTCCTCATAAAGCTGTCGCTGCTGTGAAGGTTCTAGGTGACATCACAAATCCCTATGGTTACATACACAACAAAGCTGGGTTGTTGTTGTTTACACTCTGCAAGGCCTGTGGAAGTGAGTGACATCATAGCACTGTAGTTCTGAGGGTTCAAGATGGATGCAACAATCTCCTGTTGCTTCTATGAAGGCCGTAATAGACGACATCACCAAACAGCTCCATAGTCACATACACAGCAAAGGAGAGATGTTGTTTACACCTAGTGATGTCAGTGGTATTGAGTGACATCACAGCACAGTGCTAAGGCTCCTGGGCCTGGACACAGCAGCGGCTGCAATATCTCAACGGAGAATACGTTTATATCTATGTGTGTGTGTGCGCATATATATATATATATATATATATATATATATATATATATATATTTCTCCGCCGAAATCACTTTTAAACCCATTTCCACCTTTTTTTCCCTTCTCTTCCTCTTACTTTTTTTTCAAGTTTTTTTACGTTTTTCTCCTTTTCGCCTCTTTTCTGGGCGTATTATTCTTCTTTTTCTTCTTTTTTTTCGTCTAATGCATACCCCATCAGTGCAGCAATGCTTATTCAATACCGCCAGCAGATGGAGACACTGGGGGATAATTTTCTAAGGATTTATACTGATTTTTCCTGTCTGAATTTGTCGCACAGAAAGTTGCAGGCCAAATATGTGTGACATTTCTGCGACTTTAGCTTCTAGAGCATTTTTACAACATTATACATAGGTGCTGAATACATAAAAAGCGACTGTTCAGCGACAGACAAGTCGCATCGGCTGAAAGTAGGCCAGAATGTCAGTCCATGTTGGAGCAGGTTTAGATACAGTCTAAAGCATAGATCTCAAAGTCTGTGCACAGAATTTAGCAAGGGCCTCGCACCTTCTGATGCATCAGGTAGGTGCACAATAGCATAGCCTAACCCTCTGTACTTTGGTCTATATTGATGCGGGACATAGACAGCCAGCTGATGACCAATCCATTAGTGCAATGGATGGCTGGAAGCATTTGTCTTTGCCTTTGCAATACCACAGAAGCAATGCATGGTCAATGTACAGCAATGACACACCTGTGTGAACAGCCAGGAGACCCCCCCCCCCCCCCCCCCCATGTTATGTTACATAGTTACATAGTTAGTACGGTCGAAAAAAGACATATGTCCATCACGTTCAACCAGGGAATTAAGGGGTAGGGGTGTGGCGCGATATTGGGGAAGGGATGAGATTTTATATTTCTTCATAAGCATTAATCTTATTTTGTCAATTAGGAACATTCAGCACCCACCCGCTATCAAGGCAGCTGCCTATCATGTCATGCCCTACCTGCACAGGTGTGCTGGCTACTCAAATGATCCAATTAAGGAGGCCATTTAGTCAGCAGCAGCAGAAGTCCTGTGCCTGGACGCTCCAACAGGGGCCAGACACAAGCAGAAGCAGAAGCAGCAGAAGCAGCAGCAGCACCACCTTTTGTTTTTTGGCTGCAGCAGCAGCAAGGCCCACAGGGCTGGCTAGCTGGCTAGCCAGCAAGCAGGTAGCAATGAAAGTAGGAATCTTTCTTTTTAACCCTGTAAGGGGGTGGTGCACTGTACCCGAAGATACTGCCATATCGGGTCAATGCATAGGGCGACGGAAGCAAGCTTCGAAATCGGCCCCCGTTCTCAAAAATCCATTTAATATATGGTCCCCAGATAGGGGACGTATCAGATATTAAACTGATAAGAACAGATACTACACTTGATCTTAGCCAAAAGGCCGAGAAGCGATAACCGTGAAAGGGGCGGGCCCAACAAGGTCCCCTTCATGGGCACTATCACTGCTTGCTGTCAGGGAGGCTGCCAGACAATTTTCCATGCACACTCTGGGCTGGGGGGCAGTCAACCACCAGTACACACAGCAGAACCTAAACCCATACCATTATTGCTAAGCAGCAAGACAGGGGCCCATTGCACTCCCACGGGGCCTTTTTAAATGCAATCCATAACCCGGATTTGCCAGGAACCCTTCTTACTCCTCCTACTTGCATGTGACACTGGGCTTAGGATCTGCATAGGAAACACACACACAAGCACACACCTACCTTTGTTGCCTGCAGATGCCTCCTTGGCTGTCCCCAAACGGTATCAAACCAACACCCACGGGAAGCTGTAAGCATAGAGGACATGCCTGCACCCCATTGGACTTACCTGTGTGGGTTAAATCCGGGTTATTTGACAACCTATGGCGGTGATGGTTCTGCTCAGGCAGAGCAGTGCTGATGCTCCTCATAAAGCTGTCGCTGCTGTGAAGGTTCTAGGTGACATCACAAATCCCTATGGTTACATACACAACAAAGCTGGGTTGTTGTTGTTTACACTCTGCAAGGCCTGTGGAAGTGAGTGACATCATAGCACTGTAGTTCTGAGGGTTCAAGATGGATGCAACAATCTCCTGTTGCTTCTATGAAGGCCGTAATAGACGACATCACCAAACAGCTCCATAGTCACATACACAGCAAAGGAGAGATGTTGTTTACACCTAGTGATGTCAGTGGTATTGAGTGACATCACAGCACAGTGCTAAGGCTCCTGGGCCTGGTCACAGCAGCGGCTGCAATATCTCAACGGAGAATACGTTTATATCTATGTGTGTGTGTGCGCATATATATATATATATATATATATATATATATATATATATATTTCTCCGCCGAAATCACTTTTAAACCCATTTCCACCTTTTTTTCCCTTCTCTTCCTCTTACTTTTTTTTCACGTTTTTTTACGTTTTTCTCCTTTTCGCCTCTTTTCTGGGCGTATTATTCTTCTTTTTCTTCTTTTTTTTCGTCTAATGCATACCCCATCAGTGCAGCAATGCTTATTCAATACCGCCAGCAGATGGAGACACTGGGGGATAATTTTCTAAGGATTTATACTGATTTTTCCTGTCTGAATTTGTCGCACAGAAAGTTGCAGGCCAAATATGTGTGACATTTCTGCGACTTTAGCTTCTAGAGCATTTTTACAACATTATACATAGGTGCTGAATACATAAAAAGCGACTGTTCAGCGACAGACAAGTCGCATCGGCTGAAAGTAGGCCAGAATGTCAGTCCATGTTGGAGCAGGTTTAGATACAGTCTAAAGCATAGATCTCAAAGTCTGTGCACAGAATTTAGCAAGGGCCTCGCACCTTCTGATGCATCAGGTAGGTGCACAATAGCATAGCCTAACCCTCTGTACTTTGGTCTATATTGATGCGGGACATAGACAGCCAGCTGATGACCAATCCATTAGTGCAATGGATGGCTGGAAGCATTTGTCTTTGCCTTTGCAATACCACAGAAGCAATGCATGGTCAATGTACAGCAATGACACACCTGTGTGAACAGCCAGGAGACCCCCCCCCCATGTTATGTTACATAGTTACATAGTTAGTACGGTCGAAAAAAGACATATGTCCATCACGTTCAACCAGGGAATTAAGGGGTAGGGGTGTGGCGCGATATTGGGGAAGGGATGAGATTTTATATTTCTTCATAAGCATTAATCTTATTTTGTCAATTAGGAACATTCAGCACCCACCCGCTATCAAGGCAGCTGCCTATCATGTCATGCCCTACCTGCACAGGTGTGCTGGCTACTCAAATGATCCAATTAAGGAGGCCATTTAGTCAGCAGCAGCAGAAGTCCTGTGCCTGGACGCTCCAACAGGGGCCAGACACAAGCAGAAGCAGAAGCAGCAGAAGCAGCAGCAGCACCACCTTTTGTTTTTTGGCTGCAGCAGCAGCAAGGCCCACAGGGCTGGCTAGCTGGCTAGCCAGCAAGCAGGTAGCAATGAAAGTAGGAATCTTTCTTTTTAACCCTGTAAGGGGGTGGTGCACTGTACCCGAAGATACTGCCATATCGGGTCAATGCATAGGGCGACGGAAGCAAGCTTCGAAATCGGCCCCCGTTCTCAAAAATCCATTTAATATATGGTCCCCAGATAGGGGACGTATCAGATATTAAACTGATAAGAACAGATTTTTTTGATTGAAAGAGCTTTATTTTCCGTTCAGTCATTACAAGTCGTACAATAAATTACAGTCACACAAAGCATGATAGTACAATACACAGCAAAGGTTCCCTAAGCTATACATCGCACACCATGCTACTCTTACATTCAGCTCAATCCTGCAATAGAAAAGCACAAGAGATCAAACAAAAACCAAATAATACAATCTGTGATCGGGGTAGGGGTGTGGGCGACTATGTGGGGGTAGGGAGGGGGCGGATCACAGGGCCAAACTGTTGGGCTGTATCTTCAGGGAGACATGGGAGAAGGAGAGGGGTCTTCACTCCTCTTCTTCCTCATCAACGGCCGAGCTGTCCAAGATGGAATAGTCTCTAAGCAGGTTCTTGATGAACCTGCGGCAGTCCCGGACGGACATGTTTTCCCTGTTGATCACGAGGCGGTTCCTGGAGAGCCACACTGCGTCCTTAAAACAGTTCATAAGGCGCCAGGCCTCCTGGATGGCCTCCACGTCGTGGGTCCCAGGGAACAGGCCGTAAAGCACCGAATGGTACGATAGGCAGCTCCTGGGCACTGAGTCTCTGAGTTCCTGTTCTAGGGCGTCCAACAGACCCTGTGCAAAGGGGCACTGCCAAAACACGTGGAAAGATGTTTCCTCCACGTAGGGGCAACGGGGGCAGTACCGGGTCTTGCACAGGTTGCGGGCATGCATGAATGACCTGAGAGAGAGACCTCCCATGACGGCCATCCACGACAAGTCCTTGTGTCCATTGGTAAGCCGCTTTGAGGCCACATTGTTCCAAACTGTCTCTGCAGTGGCTGCGGGGAGTCCCGGAACCAGCTCGGTCGAGTCCTTAGCTCGGATGAGCTTGTGGATTGTCTTTGGCTTCCATAGGTCTGGTTTCAGTCCTTCCAGCTGGTGCTCCCTCACAAACCGGACAACATCCCCATAGAACCAGGGAGTGTTCCAGTTGTAAGGGATGGAGCTGTCCCACTTGTCCCAGCCCAGCTGTCTCCAGAGGGGCATGAGAAGCAAGCGAGACATGGACCTGCCCGCTGAGCCAGTCTTTTCTACAAGAGTCCGCTGCACCGTGACACATGCAAAGGAGGCCCTCAGCAGAGCGGGGATGTCGGGTATTCCCTTCCCACCCTTGCGGGGTTCCTTGTACATCACGGTCCTCTTGACTCTGTCCATTTTGCCCCAGACGAAGCCAAATACTGTCCGGGTGATGGCCTTGCAAACGGTGGTATGGGGAGGCCAGGCCTGTGCGGTATATTGGAGCACAGGCAAAACTTCACTCCGCAGGACAAGTGCCTTGCCTTCCATCGTGAGCTTTCTGGAGCTCCACAGTCCGATCTTTGAGTTTATCCTTCCTAGTCGGTCTTGCCAAGACTTAAGGGCCGCTCCTTCCTTCCCGAACCAGACTCCAAGAATTTGAATGAAGTCCGGCTTAATAGTAAAGGGGAAGGGGGCGGAAGAAGCCAGGTGCCACTCCCCGAAGAGCATGGCCTCCGACTTCCCGCAGTTGACTTTTGCCCCCGAAGCTCTGCCGAAGTCCTCGCAGGTCTGGACGAGTGCAGTCACCGAACGCTGGTCAGCGCAGAAGACGGTCACGTCGTCCATGTAGAGCGAGCACTTGACCTCGTGGCGATCTGGTCCTGGTGCGGTGATCCCTCTGATCTCTCCACTCTGCCGGATAGTCTCAGCGAAGAGCTCTATAACACAAACAAAAAGGAGAGGTGAAAGAGGGCAGCCTTGTCTAACCCCTGAAAGAATGGAAAAGGGGTCAGTCTTCCAGCCGTTCACCAACACCGTGCTGTAAATGTCAAAATACATAACGTTAACAAAAGAGCAAAACATCTTCCCCAGACCCAGCCTGCGCAAAACCCTGTCCATGAATGCGTGGGAGACACGGTCGAACGCCTTCTCCTGATCTAAGCTGACCAGGGCGGCGCGGCCCCCGCGGTCCTGGATGTAATGGACCGTGTCTCTCACAAGGGCAAGGCTGTCGGCAATCCTGCGGCCAGGAATGCTGCAGGTCTGGTCCGGATGGACGATCTGCCCCATGACAGGTTTCAGCCTGTTGGCCAGCACCTTGGCGAGGATCTTGTAGTCCACGTTCAGGAGAGAGATGGGACGCCAGTTTTTCAGGTCACATCTCTCCCCCTTCCGCTTATACAAGATCGTGATCATCCCTTCCCTCAACGACGGAGGCATTCTGCCCCCCACCACCATCTCCTCGTACACCTCCAACAGGTCCGGACAGGTCAGGTCACCCAGCGCTACGTAGAGCTCGGCCGGGAGACCGTCACTGCCCGGGGTCCTGCCGGGCTTAAAGGATTTAGCGGCAGAGAGCAGCTCCCCCACCGTCAAGGGATCGTCCATAGCCGCCGCACCTGCGGGATCAACAACGTTAGTGACACCTGACAGGAACCTCTCGGCGGCTTCGGGGTCGGATGACTTGGGGGCGTAGAGGTTGCTGTAGAAGTCGTGGACGACCCCCATCACTTCCTCCTTGCCGCTCCTCATGTGTCCGGTCTCATCTCGTAGCTCAGTCAGGGGCGTGTGGCCGGCATGGAGCTTCCTGAAAAAGAAAGAGTTACATTTCTCACCCTTCTCCAGGTTCTCCACCTTGGAACGAAAGACGATTCGCTTGGATTCCTCCTCAAAGTGCCTTTTCAAGCTCTTTTTGGTCTCCTCCAGCTCCTCCCTGACGTCCCAGCCACACTGGAGCAGGTCCTGCAGGGACCGCAGCTCGCGCTGCAGTTTCCTCAAGTCCCACTTCTTCGCACACGCCTGTTGTCTGCCTTTTGCCTGAAAGAAACAACGGAATTCGACTTTAACATATTCCCACCAGTCGCTGATGCACTTGAACAGACATTTGTCATTTCGCCATACAAGGTACGCATCCCTAAGTTCCTCCATGACCTCCCTCTGCTCCAACAGGGCACAATTCAACTTCCAGGAGCCTGGGCCAGGTGGGAATCCATGGCCCAGAGTCCCCCGGAATCGAATGGCCCTGTGGTCAGAGAAGAAGCAGGGGACCATAGAGTACGACACCTTTCTGACTGCTCTCGAAGTGAAGATGAAGTCTATCCGAGAACGGAGCGAGCCATCGGGGCGGCTCCACGTATAGTTTACGGAGCCGTTCCCGACGGACCCGACAACGTCCTGCAAGGATGCCTCCGTCACCATCTCAATCAGCAGTTTAGACGTCACGTCCAGGTTGGCGGATGTGCCAGAACTGCGCCCGTCCACCTCAATGGGGCAGTTGAAGTCACCACCCAACACTACTGCCCTAGTGGTGGCGAGTTCAGCCCGCAGGGCCTGGAGAACCTCCAGTCGGACATCCCTCTCAGGGGAGGCGTACACGTTGATGAGCCGCACGGGCTCACCCGCCCAGGAACCGTCTGCGACAAGAAGTCTGCCACAGACGAGCTCCCGGACGGAATCAAGTGCAAAGTTACCTCCCCTGATCAGGATGGCCACCCCCGCAGACCTATTGTCGCCCCCACCAGACCAGTAGGAAGGGCCGTGAGGCCACTGCCTGGCCAGATGGTTGTAAGACCTAGAAGCAGACAAAGCACATTCCTGCAACATGTAAACATCACACCTCTGGGAATCTAAGAACGTAAGAACAGTCTGGAATCTAAACCAAGCTCTAATACTCCTCACATTAATGCAGAAGATGTTGAGATCAGCCATGGGAATAAAAAAGAGAGGTTAGTTCTGATACTAGTTACCAGTCTGGTCGGACGGGTCCTCTTCTCTGGCGCCTGTCGGCTCGTGTGGCTTCTCGTAGCGCCCTTCCAAGAACTCGTCGTAGACCGTGTTGGACGGAGTGTCCAGGATTTTCTTAACCTCTGGGTCCTGCAGCAGCTCCTCCATAGATTGAGCTTGGACTGGCTCTGCTTGGACCTGCTCCACTTGGGCCTGCTCCATCACCTCCTCTCCTTCTGAAGCCTCAGGGCTCTCGCAGACCTGCTCCATCTCCTCCTCCTCATCTGAAGCTTGAGGGGTTTCGCAGGTCTCGATTATCTTTCTTTTGTGGGACTCTTCTGATACGTTGTCCCTTCCTTTCCTCTTCCTCTGTATGGTACCTGGGGGAGGAAGCACAGGAAAGTCCTCCGAAGGGCGGGCACCAGCAGCTGGAGGGGGGTTAGGTGCTGCTGGGCCAGGAGAGAAAGGAGGCTGGGTGGGGCGGGGGGCAGGAGAGAGTGCCCGGGCAGGGGAGGACGGGGCAGGGGTGGGCCGGGCAGGGGAGGACGGGGCAGGGGTGGGCCGGGCAGGGGAGGACGGGGCAGGGGTGGGCCGGGGTGGGGTACGGGGGGCAGGGGTGGGCCGGGGTGGGGTACGGGGGGCAGGGGTGGGGCGGGATGGGGCAGGAGGGGTGGGGGTGGGACGGGATGGGGCAGGAGGGGCAGGGGTGGGACGGGATGGGGCAGGAGGGGCAGGGGTGGGACGGGATGGGGCAGGGGTGGGACGGGATGGGGCAGGGGTGGGGCGGGATGGGGCAGGAGATGGGGCGGGAGGGGCAGGGGATGGGGCGGGAGGTGCAGGGGAGGGGCGGGACGGGGCAGGTGTGACGGCTTTCGCCTTCTTACCCTCCTTGGTCGGCTTGGCCATCCGTGGTGTTGGCTCCGGAGCTGGGGCTGGCTTCGGTGCTCTCGCTGCCACAGATGCCCATGTTCTCTCCCTCTGGGGGCAGTCCTTGTAGCTGTGGGCTGCCAGTCCGCAGAGGTTGCAGGTCTTGCTCTTGGGGCAGTCCTTGGTCGTGTGACCTGTCACACGGCAATACCTGCAGGCATCCTCCGTACAGTCCTTGCCCTCGTGGCCCATCTTGCCACATCTCCTGCAGGTCTGCGGCATGTCCGGGTAGAAGATAAGTCCTGTGGAGTTGCCCAAGGAAAATGTCGTTGGCAGGTGCTGTAGTCCGTCTGGAGAAGCAGGGTTCTTGTTGAGTCTGACGACCACAGACCACTTGCAGGTCCAGTATCCGAGTGAGTTCAGGATGCGGGTGGGCTCCCTCACCACGGTGCAGAAGCGCTTCAGGAAGGTCGAGATGTCCGTGCCTGGGGTGTGTGGGTTCCGCATTGAGACCGTCACCCGCCTCTCCTCTCTTTGAATAAGGCAGTTGCCCACAAAGCGAGAGAAAGGGGATTCGGGACTCGCCGCTTTCACCACCTCCCAGTATCTTCTACAGGTCCCAATGGTGGCAAAGGTGATGTAGAAGATTCCCGAAAAGAAGGTTGCTATTCCCAGGGTGTCAGCCGTGGGGAAGCCTTGATCCGCCAGCATCTTCTTGCAGAACACGTCGTGGGACATGTCCGGCACCCTTCCGTCCACGGGCTTGAGCTTCAAGGCAACAGTCTGCCTCATCCAGGGCTCCAGGGTTGGAGCTTCCAGGTTAGGAATTCTGCCGCCCTTCTGCCTTGCCGTGGTGGAGGTTGAAGCTTGCTGTGGTTGGGGCTGGACCTCCAGGCCTTGCCCTGCAGCCTCCTGGGTGGACTTGCTGGTTGAGGCCATGGCTTCTTCCAGCAGGCTCTTTTCCGCTTCCTTGCTTGCTTGTGGAGAGAGGCTTCGCAAAGTCTTCTTTCCCGGGTGGGAGGAGCTATGCAGATCCGGTCCCGGTGGGAGGAGCTATGCAAATCCTTCTCCAGAGGCAGCGAGTTTCTTCGAAAAGATTCTGCGCCGCCTTCCTCTTCGCCGCTGTTCCGGAATTCACCGCCGATTCCCTTCTTCCAGGTTCTTCGTCGGCTTCTTCCGGAGCTGCAGTCTTCAAGATCTTCTCCTTCTTCAGATGTTCCGAGGCAGGCAGGAGACGATCTTCAGGTGGTATGCTCTAGAGAAATGCGGTTCTAATAAGAACGAAAAGTACTGCAATCGTACTACGCAAAATCTCTACCACAATGCTTGGAGTTCTTCAGACCGTAGCGATCATGGTATCTCCCCTGCCAGGTAAGTACTGATAAGAACAGATACTACACTTGATCTTAGCCAAAAGGCCGAGAAGCGATAACCGTGAAAGGGGCGGGCCCAACAAGGTCCCCTTCATGGGCACTATCACTGCTTGCTGTCAGGGAGGCTGCCAGACAATTTTCCATGCACACTCTGGGCTGGGGGGCAGTCAACCACCAGTACACACAGCAGAACCTAAACCCATACCATTATTGCTAAGCAGCAAGACAGGGGCCCATTGCACTCCCACGGGGCCTTTTTAAATGCAATCCATAACCCGGATTTGCCAGGAACCCTTCTTACTCCTCCTACTTGCATGTGACACTGGGCTTAGGATCTGCATAGGAAACACACACACAAGCACACACCTACCTTTGTTGCCTGCAGATGCCTCCTTGGCTGTCCCCAAACGGTATCAAACCAACACCCACGGGAAGCTGTAAGCATAGAGGACATGCCTGCACCCCATTGGACTTACCTGTGTGGGTTAAATCCGGGTTATTTGACAACCTATGGCGGTGATGGTTCTGCTCAGGCAGAGCAGTGCTGATGCTCCTCATAAAGCTGTCGCTGCTGTGAAGGTTCTAGGTGACATCACAAATCCCTATGGTTACATACACAACAAAGCTGGGTTGTTGTTGTTTACACTCTGCAAGGCCTGTGGAAGTGAGTGACATCATAGCACTGTAGTTCTGAGGGTTCAAGATGGATGCAACAATCTCCTGTTGCTTCTATGAAGGCCGTAATAGACGACATCACCAAACAGCTCCATAGTCACATACACAGCAAAGGAGAGATGTTGTTTACACCTAGTGATGTCAGTGGTATTGAGTGACATCACAGCACAGTGCTAAGGCTCCTGGGCCTGGACACAGCAGCGGCTGCAATATCTCAACGGAGAATACGTTTATATCTATGTGTGTGTGTGCGCATATATATATATATATATATATATATATATATATATATATATATATATATATATTTCTCCGCCGAAATCACTTTTAAACCCATTTCCACCTTTTTTTCCCTTCTCTTCCTCTTACTTTTTTTTCACGTTTTTTTACGTTTTTCTCCTTTTCGCCTCTTTTCTGGGCGTATTATTCTTCTTTTTCTTCTTTTTTTTCGTCTAATGCATACCCCATCAGTGCAGCAATGCTTATTCAATACCGCCAGCAGATGGAGACACTGGGGGATAATTTTCTAAGGATTTATACTGATTTTTCCTGTCTGAATTTGTCGCACAGAAAGTTGCAGGCCAAATATGTGTGACATTTCTGCGACTTTAGCTTCTAGAGCATTTTTACAACATTATACATAGGTGCTGAATACATAAAAAGCGACTGTTCAGCGACAGACAAGTCGCATCGGCTGAAAGTAGGCCAGAATGTCAGTCCATGTTGGAGCAGGTTTAGATACAGTCTAAAGCATAGATCTCAAAGTCTGTGCACAGAATTTAGCAAGGGCCTCGCACCTTCTGATGCATCAGGTAGGTGCACAATAGCATAGCCTAACCCTCTGTACTTTGGTCTATATTGATGCGGGACATAGACAGCCAGCTGATGACCAATCCATTAGTGCAATGGATGGCTGGAAGCATTTGTCTTTGCCTTTGCAATACCACAGAAGCAATGCATGGTCAATGTACAGCAATGACACACCTGTGTGAACAGCCAGGAGACCCCCCCCATGTTATGTTACATAGTTACATAGTTAGTACGGTCGAAAAAAGACATATGTCCATCACGTTCAACCAGGGAATTAAGGGGTAGGGGTGTGGCGCGATATTGGGGAAGGGATGAGATTTTATATTTCTTCATAAGCATTAATCTTATTTTGTCAATTAGGAACATTCAGCACCCACCCGCTATCAAGGCAGCTGCCTATCATGTCATGCCCTACCTGCACAGGTGTGCTGGCTACTCAAATGATCCAATTAAGGAGGCCATTTAGTCAGCAGCAGCAGAAGTCCTGTGCCTGGACGCTCCAACAGGGGCCAGACACAAGCAGAAGCAGAAGCAGCAGAAGCAGCAGCAGCACCACCTTTTGTTTTTTGGCTGCAGCAGCAGCAAGGCCCACAGGGCTGACTAGCTGGCTAGCCAGCAAGCAGGTAGCAATGAAAGTAGGAATCTTTCTTTTTAACCCTGTAAGGGGGTGGTGCACTGTACCCGAAGATACTGCCATATCGGGTCAATGCATAGGGCGACGGAAGCAAGCTTCGAAATCGGCCCCCGTTCTCAAAAATCCATTTAATATATGGTCCCCAGATAGGGGACGTATCAGATATTAAACTGATAAGAACAGATACTACACTTGATCTTAGCCAAAAGGCCGAGAAGCGATAACCGTGAAAGGGGCGGGCCCAACAAGGTCCCCTTCATGGGCACTATCACTGCTTGCTGTCAGGGAGGCTGCCAGACAATTTTCCATGCACACTCTGGGCTGGGGGGCAGTCAACCACCAGTACACACAGCAGAACCTAAACCCATACCATTATTGCTAAGCAGCAAGACAGGGGCCCATTGCACTCCCACGGGGCCTTTTTAAATGCAATCCATAACCCGGATTTGCCAGGAACCCTTCTTACTCCTCCTACTTGCATGTGACACTGGGCTTAGGATCTGCATAGGAAACACACACACAAGCACACACCTACCTTTGTTGCCTGCAGATGCCTCCTTGGCTGTCCCCAAACGGTATCAAACCAACACCCACGGGAAGCTGTAAGCATAGAGGACATGCCTGCACCCCATTGGACTTACCTGTGTGGGTTAAATCCGGGTTATTTGACAACCTATGGCGGTGATGGTTCTGCTCAGGCAGAGCAGTGCTGATGCTCCTCATAAAGCTGTCGCTGCTGTGAAGGTTCTAGGTGACATCACAAATCCCTATGGTTACATACACAACAAAGCTGGGTTGTTGTTGTTTACACTCTGCAAGGCCTGTGGAAGTGAGTGACATCATAGCACTGTAGTTCTGAGGGTTCAAGATGGATGCAACAATCTCCTGTTGCTTCTATGAAGGCCGTAATAGACGACATCACCAAACAGCTCCATAGTCACATACACAGCAAAGGAGAGATGTTGTTTACACCTAGTGATGTCAGTGGTATTGAGTGACATCACAGCACAGTGCTAAGGCTCCTGGGCCTGGACACAGCAGCGGCTGCAATATCTCAACGGAGAATACGTTTATATCTATGTGTGTGTGTGCGCATATATATATATATATATATATATATATATATATATATATATATATATATATATTTCTCCGCCGAAATCACTTTTAAACCCATTTCCACCTTTTTTTCCCTTCTCTTCCTCTTACTTTTTTTTCACGTTTTTTTACGTTTTTCTCCTTTTCGCCTCTTTTCTGGGCGTATTATTCTTCTTTTTCTTCTTTTTTTTCGTCTAATGCATACCCCATCAGTGCAGCAATGCTTATTCAATACCGCCAGCAGATGGAGACACTGGGGGATAATTTTCTAAGGATTTATACTGATTTTTCCTGTCTGAATTTGTCGCACAGAAAGTTGCAGGCCAAATATGTGTGACATTTCTGCGACTTTAGCTTCTAGAGCATTTTTACAACATTATACATAGGTGCTGAATACATAAAAAGCGACTGTTCAGCGACAGACAAGTCGCATCGGCTGAAAGTAGGCCAGAATGTCAGTCCATGTTGGAGCAGGTTTAGATACAGTCTAAAGCATAGATCTCAAAGTCTGTGCACAGAATTTAGCAAGGGCCTCGCACCTTCTGATGCATCAGGTAGGTGCACAATAGCATAGCCTAACCCTCTGTACTTTGGTCTATATTGATGCGGGACATAGACAGCCAGCTGATGACCAATCCATTAGTGCAATGGATGGCTGGAAGCATTTGTCTTTGCCTTTGCAATACCACAGAAGCAATGCATGGTCAATGTACAGCAATGACACACCTGTGTGAACAGCCAGGAGACCCCCCCCCCCCCCCCCCATGTTATGTTACATAGTTACATAGTTAGTACGGTCGAAAAAAGACATATGTCCATCACGTTCAACCAGGGAATTAAGGGGTAGGGGTGTGGCGCGATATTGGGGAAGGGATGAGATTTTATATTTCTTCATAAGCATTAATCTTATTTTGTCAATTAGGAACATTCAGCACCCACCCGCTATCAAGGCAGCTGCCTATCATGTCATGCCCTACCTGCACAGGTGTGCTGGCTACTCAAATGATCCAATTAAGGAGGCCATTTAGTCAGCAGCAGCAGAAGTCCTGTGCCTGGACGCTCCAACAGGGGCCAGACACAAGCAGAAGCAGAAGCAGCAGAAGCAGCAGCAGCACCACCTTTTGTTTTTTGGCTGCAGCAGCAGCAAGGCCCACAGGGCTGGCTAGCTGGCTAGCCAGCAAGCAGGTAGCAATGAAAGTAGGAATCTTTCTTTTTAACCCTGTAAGGGGGTGGTGCACTGTACCCGAAGATACTGCCATATCGGGTCAATGCATAGGGCGACGGAAGCAAGCTTCGAAATCGGCCCCCGTTCTCAAAAATCCATTTAATATATGGTCCCCAGATAGGGGACGTATCAGATATTAAACTGATAAGAACAGATACTACACTTGATCTTAGCCAAAAGGCCGAGAAGCGATAACCGTGAAAGGGGCGGGCCCAACAAGGTCCCCTTCATGGGCACTATCACTGCTTGCTGTCAGGGAGGCTGCCAGACAATTTTCCATGCACACTCTGGGCTGGGGGGCAGTCAACCACCAGTACACACAGCAGAACCTAAACCCATACCATTATTGCTAAGCAGCAAGACAGGGGCCCATTGCACTCCCACGGGGCCTTTTTAAATGCAATCCATAACCCGGATTTGCCAGGAACCCTTCTTACTCCTCCTACTTGCATGTGACACTGGGCTTAGGATCTGCATAGGAAACACACACACAAGCACACACCTACCTTTGTTGCCTGCAGATGCCTCCTTGGCTGTCCCCAAACGGTATCAAACCAACACCCACGGGAAGCTGTAAGCATAGAGGACATGCCTGCACCCCATTGGACTTACCTGTGTGGGTTAAATCCGGGTTATTTGACAACCTATGGCGGTGATGGTTCTGCTCAGGCAGAGCAGTGCTGATGCTCCTCATAAAGCTGTCGCTGCTGTGAAGGTTCTAGGTGACATCACAAATCCCTATGGTTACATACACAACAAAGCTGGGTTGTTGTTGTTTACACTCTGCAAGGCCTGTGGAAGTGAGTGACATCATAGCACTGTAGTTCTGAGGGTTCAAGATGGATGCAACAATCTCCTGTTGCTTCTATGAAGGCCGTAATAGACGACATCACCAAACAGCTCCATAGTCACATACACAGCAAAGGAGAGATGTTGTTTACACCTAGTGATGTCAGTGGTATTGAGTGACATCACAGCACAGTGCTAAGGCTCCTGGGCCTGGACACAGCAGCGGCTGCAATATCTCAACGGAGAATACGTTTATATCTATGTGTGTGTGTGCGCATATATATATATATATATATATATATATATATATATATATATATATATATATATATATATTTCTCCGCCGAAATCACTTTTAAACCCATTTCCACCTTTTTTTCCCTTCTCTTCCTCTTACTTTTTTTTCAAGTTTTTTTACGTTTTTCTCCTTTTCGCCTCTTTTCTGGGCGTATTATTCTTCTTTTTCTTCTTTTTTTTCGTCTAATGCATACCCCATCAGTGCAGCAATGCTTATTCAATACCGCCAGCAGATGGAGACACTGGGGGATAATTTTCTAAGGATTTATACTGATTTTTCCTGTCTGAATTTGTCGCACAGAAAGTTGCAGGCCAAATATGTGTGACATTTCTGCGACTTTAGCTTCTAGAGCATTTTTACAACATTATACATAGGTGCTGAATACATAAAAAGCGACTGTTCAGCGACAGACAAGTCGCATCGGCTGAAAGTAGGCCAGAATGTCAGTCCATGTTGGAGCAGGTTTAGATACAGTCTAAAGCATAGATCTCAAAGTCTGTGCACAGAATTTAGCAAGGGCCTCGCACCTTCTGATGCATCAGGTAGGTGCACAATAGCATAGCCTAACCCTCTGTACTTTGGTCTATATTGATGCGGGACATAGACAGCCAGCTGATGACCAATCCATTAGTGCAATGGATGGCTGGAAGCATTTGTCTTTGCCTTTGCAATACCACAGAAGCAATGCATGGTCAATGTACAGCAATGACACACCTGTGTGAACAGCCAGGAGACCCCCCCCCATGTTATGTTACATAGTTACATAGTTAGTACGGTCGAAAAAAGACATATGTCCATCACGTTCAACCAGGGAATTAAGGGGTAGGGGTGTGGCGCGATATTGGGGAAGGGATGAGATTTTATATTTCTTCATAAGCATTAATCTTATTTTGTCAATTAGGAACATTCAGCACCCACCCGCTATCAAGGCAGCTGCCTATCATGTCATGCCCTACCTGCACAGGTGTGCTGGCTACTCAAATGATCCAATTAAGGAGGCCATTTAGTCAGCAGCAGCAGAAGTCCTGTGCCTGGACGCTCCAACAGGGGCCAGACACAAGCAGAAGCAGAAGCAGCAGAAGCAGCAGCAGCACCACCTTTTGTTTTTTGGCTGCAGCAGCAGCAAGGCCCACAGGGCTGGCTAGCTGGCTAGCCAGCAAGCAGGTAGCAATGAAAGTAGGAATCTTTCTTTTTAACCCTGTAAGGGGGTGGTGCACTGTACCCGAAGATACTGCCATATCGGGTCAATGCATAGGGCGACGGAAGCAAGCTTCGAAATCGGCCCCCGTTCTCAAAAATCCATTTAATATATGGTCCCCAGATAGGGGACGTATCAGATATTAAACTGATAAGAACAGATACTACACTTGATCTTAGCCAAAAGGCCGAGAAGCGATAACCGTGAAAGGGGCGGGCCCAACAAGGTCCCCTTCATGGGCACTATCACTGCTTGCTGTCAGGGAGGCTGCCAGACAATTTTCCATGCACACTCTGGGCTGGGGGGCAGTCAACCACCAGTACACACAGCAGAACCTAAACCCATACCATTATTGCTAAGCAGCAAGACAGGGGCCCATTGCACTCCCACGGGGCCTTTTTAAATGCAATCCATAACCCGGATTTGCCAGGAACCCTTCTTACTCCTCCTACTTGCATGTGACACTGGGCTTAGGATCTGCATAGGAAACACACACACAAGCACACACCTACCTTTGTTGCCTGCAGATGCCTCCTTGGCTGTCCCCAAACGGTATCAAACCAACACCCACGGGAAGCTGTAAGCATAGAGGACATGCCTGCACCCCATTGGACTTACCTGTGTGGGTTAAATCCGGGTTATTTGACAACCTATGGCGGTGATGGTTCTGCTCAGGCAGAGCAGTGCTGATGCTCCTCATAAAGCTGTCGCTGCTGTGAAGGTTCTAGGTGACATCACAAATCCCTATGGTTACATACACAACAAAGCTGGGTTGTTGTTGTTTACACTCTGCAAGGCCTGTGGAAGTGAGTGACATCATAGCACTGTAGTTCTGAGGGTTCAAGATGGATGCAACAATCTCCTGTTGCTTCTATGAAGGCCGTAATAGACGACATCACCAAACAGCTCCATAGTCACATACACAGCAAAGGAGAGATGTTGTTTACACCTAGTGATGTCAGTGGTATTGAGTGACATCACAGCACAGTGCTAAGGCTCCTGGGCCTGGTCACAGCAGCGGCTGCAATATCTCAACGGAGAATACGTTTATATCTATGTGTGTGTGTGCGCATATATATATATATATATATATATATATATATATATATATTTCTCCGCCGAAATCACTTTTAAACCCATTTCCACCTTTTTTTCCCTTCTCTTCCTCTTACTTTTTTTTCACGTTTTTTTTACGTTTTTCTCCTTTTCGCCTCTTTTCTGGGCGTATTATTCTTCTTTTTCTTCTTTTTTTTCGTCTAATGCATACCCCATCAGTGCAGCAATGCTTATTCAATACCGCCAGCAGATGGAGACACTGGGGGATAATTTTCTAAGGATTTATACTGATTTTTCCTGTCTGAATTTGTCGCACAGAAAGTTGCAGGCCAAATATGTGTGACATTTCTGCGACTTTAGCTTCTAGAGCATTTTTACAACATTATACATAGGTGCTGAATACATAAAAAGCGACTGTTCAGCGACAGACAAGTCGCATCGGCTGAAAGTAGGCCAGAATGTCAGTCCATGTTGGAGCAGGTTTAGATACAGTCTAAAGCATAGATCTCAAAGTCTGTGCACAGAATTTAGCAAGGGCCTCGCACCTTCTGATGCATCAGGTAGGTGCACAATAGCATAGCCTAACCCTCTGTACTTTGGTCTATATTGATGCGGGACATAGACAGCCAGCTGATGACCAATCCATTAGTGCAATGGATGGCTGGAAGCATTTGTCTTTGCCTTTGCAATACCACAGAAGCAATGCATGGTCAATGTACAGCAATGACACACCTGTGTGAACAGCCAGGAGACCCCCCCCCCCCCCCCCCCCCCCATGTTATGTTACATAGTTACATAGTTAGTACGGTCGAAAAAAGACATATGTCCATCACGTTCAACCAGGGAATTAAGGGGTAGGGGTGTGGCGCGATATTGGGGAAGGGATGAGATTTTATATTTCTTCATAAGCATTAATCTTATTTTGTCAATTAGGAACATTCAGCACCCACCCGCTATCAAGGCAGCTGCCTATCATGTCATGCCCTACCTGCACAGGTGTGCTGGCTACTCAAATGATCCAATTAAGGAGGCCATTTAGTCAGCAGCAGCAGAAGTCCTGTGCCTGGACGCTCCAACAGGGGCCAGACACAAGCAGAAGCAGAAGCAGCAGAAGCAGCAGCAGCACCACCTTTTGTTTTTTGGCTGCAGCAGCAGCAAGGCCCACAGGGCTGGCTAGCTGGCTAGCCAGCAAGCAGGTAGCAATGAAAGTAGGAATCTTTCTTTTTAACCCTGTAAGGGGGTGGTGCACTGTACCCGAAGATACTGCCATATCGGGTCAATGCATAGGGCGACGGAAGCAAGCTTCGAAATCGGCCCCCGTTCTCAAAAATCCATTTAATATATGGTCCCCAGATAGGGGACGTATCAGATATTAAACTGATAAGAACAGATACTACACTTGATCTTAGCCAAAAGGCCGAGAAGCGATAACCGTGAAAGGGGCGGGCCCAACAAGGTCCCCTTCATGGGCACTATCACTGCTTGCTGTCAGGGAGGCTGCCAGACAATTTTCCATGCACACTCTGGGCTGGGGGGCAGTCAACCACCAGTACACACAGCAGAACCTAAACCCATACCATTATTGCTAAGCAGCAAGACAGGGGCCCATTGCACTCCCACGGGGCCTTTTTAAATGCAATCCATAACCCGGATTTGCCAGGAACCCTTCTTACTCCTCCTACTTGCATGTGACACTGGGCTTAGGATCTGCATAGGAAACACACACACAAGCACACACCTACCTTTGTTGCCTGCAGATGCCTCCTTGGCTGTCCCCAAACGGTATCAAACCAACACCCACGGGAAGCTGTAAGCATAGAGGACATGCCTGCACCCCATTGGACTTACCTGTGTGGGTTAAATCCGGGTTATTTGACAACCTATGGCGGTGATGGTTCTGCTCAGGCAGAGCAGTGCTGATGCTCCTCATAAAGCTGTCGCTGCTGTGAAGGTTCTAGGTGACATCACAAATCCCTATGGTTACATACACAACAAAGCTGGGTTGTTGTTGTTTACACTCTGCAAGGCCTGTGGAAGTGAGTGACATCATAGCACTGTAGTTCTGAGGGTTCAAGATGGATGCAACAATCTCCTGTTGCTTCTATGAAGGCCGTAATAGACGACATCACCAAACAGCTCCATAGTCACATACACAGCAAAGGAGAGATGTTGTTTACACCTAGTGATGTCAGTGGTATTGAGTGACATCACAGCACAGTGCTAAGGCTCCTGGGCCTGGACACAGCAGCGGCTGCAATATCTCAACGGAGAATACGTTTATATCTATGTGTGTGTGTGCGCATATATATATATATATATATATATATATATATATATATATATATATATATATATATTTCTCCGCCGAAATCACTTTTAAACCCATTTCCACCTTTTTTTCCCTTCTCTTCCTCTTACTTTTTTTTCACGTTTTTTACGTTTTTCTCCTTTTCGCCTCTTTTCTGGGCGTATTATTCTTCTTTTCTTCTTTTTTTTCGTCTAATGCATACCCCATCAGTGCAGCAATGCTTATTCAATACCGCCAGCAGATGGAGACACTGGGGGATAATTTTCTAAGGATTTATACTGATTTTTCCTGTCTGAATTTGTCGCACAGAAAGTTGCAGGCCAAATATGTGTGACATTTCTGCGACTTTAGCTTCTAGAGCATTTTTACAACATTATACATAGGTGCTGAATACATAAAAAGCGACTGTTCAGCGACAGACAAGTCGCATCGGCTGAAAGTAGGCCAGAATGTCAGTCCATGTTGGAGCAGGTTTAGATACAGTCTAAAGCATAGATCTCAAAGTCTGTGCACAGAATTTAGCAAGGGCCTCGCACCTTCTGATGCATCAGGTAGGTGCACAATAGCATAGCCTAACCCTCTGTACTTTGGTCTATATTGATGCGGGACATAGACAGCCAGCTGATGACCAATCCATTAGTGCAATGGATGGCTGGAAGCATTTGTCTTTGCCTTTGCAATACCACAGAAGCAATGCATGGTCAATGTACAGCAATGACACACCTGTGTGAACAGCCAGGAGACCCCCCCCCCCCCCCCCCCATGTTATGTTACATAGTTACATAGTTAGTACGGTCG
>NW_026608284.1:0-77918 GCF_029499605.1 Hyla sarda
GGCAGTCAACCACCAGTACACACAGCAGAACCTAAACCCATACCATTATTGCTAAGCAGCAAGACAGGGGCCCATTGCACTCCCACGGGGCCTTTTTAAATGCAATCCATAACCCGGATTTGCCAGGAACCCTTCTTACTCCTCCTACTTGCATGTGACACTGGGCTTAGGATCTGCATAGGAAACACACACACAAGCACACACCTACCTTTGTTGCCTGCAGATGCCTCCTTGGCTGTCCCCAAACGGTATCAAACCAACACCCACGGGAAGCTGTAAGCATAGAGGACATGCCTGCACCCCATTGGACTTACCTGTGTGGGTTAAATCCGGGTTATTTGACAACCTATGGCGGTGATGGTTCTGCTCAGGCAGAGCAGTGCTGATGCTCCTCATAAAGCTGTCGCTGCTGTGAAGGTTCTAGGTGACATCACAAATCCCTATGGTTACATACACAACAAAGCTGGGTTGTTGTTGTTTACACTCTGCAAGGCCTGTGGAAGTGAGTGACATCATAGCACTGTAGTTCTGAGGGTTCTAGATGGATGCAACAATCTCCTGTTGCTTCTATGAAGGCCATAATAGACGACATCACCAAACAGCTCCATAGTCACATACACAGCAAAGGAGAGATGTTGTTTACACCTAGTGATGTCAGTGGTATTGAGTGACATCACAGCACAGTGCTAAGGCTCCTGGGCCTGGACACAGCAGCGGCTGCAATATCTCAACGGAGAATACGTTTATATATATGTGTGTGTGTGCGCGTATATATATATATATATATATATATATATATATATATATATATATATATTTCTCCGCCGAAATCACTTTTAAACCCATTTCCACCTTTTTTTCCCTTCTCTTCCTCTTACTTTTTTTTCACGTTTTTTTACGTTTTTCTCCTTTTCGCCTCTTTTCTGGGCGTATTATTCTTCTTTTTCTTCTTTTTTTTCGTCTAATGCATACCCCATCAGTGCAGCAATGCTTATTCAATACCGCCAGCAGATGGAGACACTGGGGGATAATTTTCTAAGGATTTATACTGATTTTTCCTGTCTGAATTTGTCGCACAGAAAGTTGCAGGCCAAATATGTGTGACATTTCTGCGACTTTAGCTTCTAGAGCATTTTTACAACATTATACATAGGTGCTGAATACATAAAAAGCGACTGTTCAGCGACAGACAAGTCGCATCGGCTGAAAGTAGGCCAGAATGTCAGTCCATGTTGGAGCAGGTTTAGATACAGTCTAAAGTATAGATCTCAAAGTCTGTGCACAGAATTTAGCAAGGGCCTCGCACCTTCTGATGCATCAGGTAGGTGCACAATAGCATAGCCTAACCCTCTGTACTTTGGTCTATATTGATGCGGGACATAGACAGCCAGCTGATGACCAATCCATTAGTGCAATGGATGGCTGGAAGCATTTGTCTTTGCCTTTGCAATACCACAGAAGCAATGCATGGTCAATGTACAGCAATGACACACCTGTGTGAACAGCCAGGAGACCCCCCCCATGTTATGTTACATAGTTATATAGTTAGTACGGTCGAAAAAAGACATATGTCCATCAAGTTCAACCAGGGAATTAAGGGGTAGGGGTGTGGCGCGATATTGGGGAAGGGATGAGATTTTATATTTCTTCATAAGCATTAATCTTATTTTGTCAATTAGGAACATTCAGCACCCACCCGCTATCAAGGCAGCTGCCTATCATGTCATGCCCTACCTGCACAGGTGTGCTGGCTACTCAAATGATCCAATTAAGGAGGCCATTTAGTCAGCAGCAGCAGAAGTCCTGTGCCTGGACGCTCCAACAGCGGCCAGACACAAGCAGAAGCAGCAGCAGCAGCACCACCTTTTGTTTTTTGGCTGCAGCAGCAAGGCCCACAGGGCTGGCTAGCTGGCTAGCCAGCAAGCAGGTAGCAATGAAAGTAGGAATCTTTCTTTTTAACCCTGTAAGGGGGTGGTGCACTGTACCCGAAGATACTGCCATATCGGGTCAATGCATAGGGCGACGGAAGCAAGCTTCGAAATCGGCCCCCGTTCTCAAAAATCCATTTAATATATGGTCCCCAGATAGGGGACGTATCAGATATTAAACTGATAAGAACAGATACTACACTTGATCTTAGCCAAAAGGCCGAGAAGCGATAACCGTGAAAGGGGCGGGCCCAACAAGGTCCCCTTCATGGGCACTATCACTGCTTGCTGTCAGGGAGGCTGCCAGACAATTTTCCATGCACACTCTGGGCTGGGGGGCAGTCAACCACCAGTACACACAGCAGAACCTAAACCCATACCATTATTGCTAAGCAGCAAGACAGGGGCCCATTGCACTCCCACGGGGCCTTTTTAAATGCAATCCATAACCCGGATTTGCCAGGAACCCTTCTTACTCCTCCTACTTGCATGTGACACTGGGCTTAGGATCTGCATAGGAAACACACACACAAGCACACACCTACCTTTGTTGCCTGCAGATGCCTCCTTGGCTGTCCCCAAACGGTATCAAACCAACACCCACGGGAAGCTGTAAGCATAGAGGACATGCCTGCACCCCATTGGACTTACCTGTGTGGGTTAAATCCGGGTTATTTGACAACCTATGGCGGTGATGGTTCTGCTCAGGCAGAGCAGTGCTGATGCTCCTCATAAAGCTGTCGCTGCTGTGAAGGTTCTAGGTGACATCACAAATCCCTATGGTTACATACACAACAAAGCTGGGTTGTTGTTGTTTACACTCTGCAAGGCCTGTGGAAGTGAGTGACATCATAGCACTGTAGTTCTGAGGGTTCTAGATGGATGCAACAATCTCCTGTTGCTTCTATGAAGGCCATAATAGACGACATCACCAAACAGCTCCATAGTCACATACACAGCAAAGGAGAGATGTTGTTTACACCTAGTGATGTCAGTGGTATTGAGTGACATCACAGCACAGTGCTAAGGCTCCTGGGCCTGGACACAGCAGCGGCTGCAATATCTCAACGGAGAATACGTTTATATATATGTGTGTGTGTGCGCGTATATATATATATATATATATATATATATATATATATATATATATATATATATATTTCTCCGCCGAAATCACTTTTAAACCCATTTCCACCTTTTTTTCCCTTCTCTTCCTCTTACTTTTTTTTCACGTTTTTTTACGTTTTTCTCCTTTTCGCCTCTTTTCTGGGCGTATTATTCTTCGTATTCTTCTTTTTTTTCGTCTAATGCATACCCCATCAGTGCAGCAATGCTTATTCAATACCGCCAGCAGATGGAGACACTGGGGGATAATTTTCTAAGGATTTATACTGATTTTTCCTGTCTGAATTTGTCGCACAGAAAGTTGCAGGCCAAATATGTGTGACATTTCTGCGACTTTAGCTTCTAGAGCATTTTTACAACATTATACATAGGTGCTGAATACATAAAAAGCGACTGTTCAGCGACAGACAAGTCGCATCGGCTGAAAGTAGGCCAGAATGTCAGTCCATGTTGGAGCAGGTTTAGATACAGTCTAAAGTATAGATCTCAAAGTCTGTGCACAGAATTTAGCAAGGGCCTCGCACCTTCTGATGCATCAGGTAGGTGCACAATAGCATAGCCTAACCCTCTGTACTTTGGTCTATATTGATGCGGGACATAGACAGCCAGCTGATGACCAATCCATTAGTGCAATGGATGGCTGGAAGCATTTGTCTTTGCCTTTGCAATACCACAGAAGCAATGCATGGTCAATGTACAGCAATGACACACCTGTGTGAACAGCCAGGAGACCCCCCCCATGTTATGTTACATAGTTACATAGTTAGTACGGTCGAAAAAAGACATATGTCCATCAAGTTCAACCAGGGAATTAAGGGGTAGGGGTGTGGCGCGATATTGGGGAAGGGATGAGATTTTATATTTCTTCATAAGCATTAATCTTATTTTGTCAATTAGGAACATTCAGCACCCACCCGCTATCAAGGCAGCTGCCTATCATGTCATGCCCTACCTGCACAGGTGTGCTGGCTACTCAAATGATCCAATTAAGGAGGCCATTTAGTCAGCAGCAGCAGAAGTCCTGTGCCTGGACGCTCCAACAGCGGCCAGACACAAGCAGAAGCAGCAGCAGCAGCACCACCTTTTGTTTTTTGGCTGCAGCAGCAAGGCCCACAGGGCTGGCTAGCTGGCTAGCCAGCAAGCAGGTAGCAATGAAAGTAGGAATCTTTCTTTTTAACCCTGTAAGGGGGTGGTGCACTGTACCCGAAGATACTGCCATATCGGGTCAATGCATAGGGCGACGGAAGCAAGCTTCGAAATCGGCCCCCGTTCTCAAAAATCCATTTAATATATGGTCCCCAGATAGGGGACGTATCAGATATTAAACTGATAAGAACAGATACTACACTTGATCTTAGCCAAAAGGCCGAGAAGCGATAACCGTGAAAGGGGCGGGCCCAACAAGGTCCCCTTCATGGGCACTATCACTGCTTGCTGTCAGGGAGGCTGCCAGACAATTTTCCATGCACACTCTGGGCTGGGGGGCAGTCAACCACCAGTACACACAGCAGAACCTAAACCCATACCATTATTGCTAAGCAGCAAGACAGGGGCCCATTGCACTCCCACGGGGCCTTTTTAAATGCAATCCATAACCCGGATTTGCCAGGAACCCTTCTTACTCCTCCTACTTGCATGTGACACTGGGCTTAGGATCTGCATAGGAAACACACACACAAGCACACACCTACCTTTGTTGCCTGCAGATGCCTCCTTGGCTGTCCCCAAACGGTATCAAACCAACACCCACGGGAAGCTGTAAGCATAGAGGACATGCCTGCACCCCATTGGACTTACCTGTGTGGGTTAAATCCGGGTTATTTGACAACCTATGGCGGTGATGGTTCTGCTCAGGCAGAGCAGTGCTGATGCTCCTCATAAAGCTGTCGCTGCTGTGAAGGTTCTAGGTGACATCACAAATCCCTATGGTTACATACACAACAAAGCTGGGTTGTTGTTGTTTACACTCTGCAAGGCCTGTGGAAGTGAGTGACATCATAGCACTGTAGTTCTGAGGGTTCTAGATGGATGCAACAATCTCCTGTTGCTTCTATGAAGGCCATAATAGACGACATCACCAAACAGCTCCATAGTCACATACACAGCAAAGGAGAGATGTTGTTTACACCTAGTGATGTCAGTGGTATTGAGTGACATCACAGCACAGTGCTAAGGCTCCTGGGCCTGGACACAGCAGCGGCTGCAATATCTCAACGGAGAATACGTTTATATATATGTGTGTGTGTGCGCGTATATATATATATATATATATATATATATATATATATATATATTTCTCCGCCGAAATCACTTTTAAACCCATTTCCACCTTTTTTTCCCTTCTCTTCCTCTTACTTTTTTTTCACGTTTTTTTACGTTTTTCTCCTTTTCGCCTCTTTTCTGGGCGTATTATTCTTCTTTTTCTTCTTTTTTTTCGTCTAATGCATACCCCATCAGTGCAGCAATGCTTATTCAATACCGCCAGCAGATGGAGACACTGGGGGATAATTTTCTAAGGATTTATACTGATTTTTCCTGTCTGAATTTGTCGCACAGAAAGTTGCAGGCCAAATATGTGTGACATTTCTGCGACTTTAGCTTCTAGAGCATTTTTACAACATTATACATAGGTGCTGAATACATAAAAAGCGACTGTTCAGCGACAGACAAGTCGCATCGGCTGAAAGTAGGCCAGAATGTCAGTCCATGTTGGAGCAGGTTTAGATACAGTCTAAAGTATAGATCTCAAAGTCTGTGCACAGAATTTAGCAAGGGCCTCGCACCTTCTGATGCATCAGGTAGGTGCACAATAGCATAGCCTAACCCTCTGTACTTTGGTCTATATTGATGCGGGACATAGACAGCCAGCTGATGACCAATCCATTAGTGCAATGGATGGCTGGAAGCATTTGTCTTTGCCTTTGCAATACCACAGAAGCAATGCATGGTCAATGTACAGCAATGACACACCTGTGTGAACAGCCAGGAGACCCCCCCCATGTTATGTTACATAGTTATATAGTTAGTACGGTCGAAAAAAGACATATGTCCATCAAGTTCAACCAGGGAATTAAGGGGTAGGGGTGTGGCGCGATATTGGGGAAGGGATGAGATTTTATATTTCTTCATAAGCATTAATCTTATTTTGTCAATTAGGAACATTCAGCACCCACCCGCTATCAAGGCAGCTGCCTATCATGTCATGCCCTACCTGCACAGGTGTGCTGGCTACTCAAATGATCCAATTAAGGAGGCCATTTAGTCAGCAGCAGCAGAAGTCCTGTGCCTGGACGCTCCAACAGCGGCCAGACACAAGCAGAAGCAGCAGCAGCAGCACCACCTTTTGTTTTTTGGCTGCAGCAGCAAGGCCCACAGGGCTGGCTAGCTGGCTAGCCAGCAAGCAGGTAGCAATGAAAGTAGGAATCTTTCTTTTTAACCCTGTAAGGGGGTGGTGCACTGTACCCGAAGATACTGCCATATCGGGTCAATGCATAGGGCGACGGAAGCAAGCTTCGAAATCGGCCCCCGTTCTCAAAAATCCATTTAATATATGGTCCCCAGATAGGGGACGTATCAGATATTAAACTGATAAGAACAGATACTACACTTGATCTTAGCCAAAAGGCCGAGAAGCGATAACCGTGAAAGGGGCGGGCCCAACAAGGTCCCCTTCATGGGCACTATCACTGCTTGCTGTCAGGGAGGCTGCCAGACAATTTTCCATGCACACTCTGGGCTGGGGGGCAGTCAACCACCAGTACACACAGCAGAACCTAAACCCATACCATTATTGCTAAGCAGCAAGACAGGGGCCCATTGCACTCCCACGGGGCCTTTTTAAATGCAATCCATAACCCGGATTTGCCAGGAACCCTTCTTACTCCTCCTACTTGCATGTGACACTGGGCTTAGGATCTGCATAGGAAACACACACACAAGCACACACCTACCTTTGTTGCCTGCAGATGCCTCCTTGGCTGTCCCCAAACGGTATCAAACCAACACCCACGGGAAGCTGTAAGCATAGAGGACATGCCTGCACCCCATTGGACTTACCTGTGTGGGTTAAATCCGGGTTATTTGACAACCTATGGCGGTGATGGTTCTGCTCAGGCAGAGCAGTGCTGATGCTCCTCATAAAGCTGTCGCTGCTGTGAAGGTTCTAGGTGACATCACAAATCCCTATGGTTACATACACAACAAAGCTGGGTTGTTGTTGTTTACACTCTGCAAGGCCTGTGGAAGTGAGTGACATCATAGCACTGTAGTTCTGAGGGTTCTAGATGGATGCAACAATCTCCTGTTGCTTCTATGAAGGCCATAATAGACGACATCACCAAACAGCTCCATAGTCACATACACAGCAAAGGAGAGATGTTGTTTACACCTAGTGATGTCAGTGGTATTGAGTGACATCACAGCACAGTGCTAAGGCTCCTGGGCCTGGACACAGCAGCGGCTGCAATATCTCAACGGAGAATACGTTTATATATATGTGTGTGTGTGCGCGTATATATATATATATATATATATATATATATATATATATATATATATATATATATATTTCTCCGCCGAAATCACTTTTAAACCCATTTCCACCTTTTTTTCCCTTCTCTTCCTCTTACTTTTTTTTCACGTTTTTTTACGTTTTTCTCCTTTTCGCCTCTTTTCTGGGCGTATTATTCTTCGTATTCTTCTTTTTTTTCGTCTAATGCATACCCCATCAGTGCAGCAATGCTTATTCAATACCGCCAGCAGATGGAGACACTGGGGGATAATTTTCTAAGGATTTATACTGATTTTTCCTGTCTGAATTTGTCGCACAGAAAGTTGCAGGCCAAATATGTGTGACATTTCTGCGACTTTAGCTTCTAGAGCATTTTTACAACATTATACATAGGTGCTGAATACATAAAAAGCGACTGTTCAGCGACAGACAAGTCGCATCGGCTGAAAGTAGGCCAGAATGTCAGTCCATGTTGGAGCAGGTTTAGATACAGTCTAAAGTATAGATCTCAAAGTCTGTGCACAGAATTTAGCAAGGGCCTCGCACCTTCTGATGCATCAGGTAGGTGCACAATAGCATAGCCTAACCCTCTGTACTTTGGTCTATATTGATGCGGGACATAGACAGCCAGCTGATGACCAATCCATTAGTGCAATGGATGGCTGGAAGCATTTGTCTTTGCCTTTGCAATACCACAGAAGCAATGCATGGTCAATGTACAGCAATGACACACCTGTGTGAACAGCCAGGAGACCCCCCCCATGTTATGTTACATAGTTACATAGTTAGTACGGTCGAAAAAAGACATATGTCCATCAAGTTCAACCAGGGAATTAAGGGGTAGGGGTGTGGCGCGATATTGGGGAAGGGATGAGATTTTATATTTCTTCATAAGCATTAATCTTATTTTGTCAATTAGGAACATTCAGCACCCACCCGCTATCAAGGCAGCTGCCTATCATGTCATGCCCTACCTGCACAGGTGTGCTGGCTACTCAAATGATCCAATTAAGGAGGCCATTTAGTCAGCAGCAGCAGAAGTCCTGTGCCTGGACGCTCCAACAGCGGCCAGACACAAGCAGAAGCAGCAGCAGCAGCACCACCTTTTGTTTTTTGGCTGCAGCAGCAAGGCCCACAGGGCTGGCTAGCTGGCTAGCCAGCAAGCAGGTAGCAATGAAAGTAGGAATCTTTCTTTTTAACCCTGTAAGGGGGTGGTGCACTGTACCCGAAGATACTGCCATATCGGGTCAATGCATAGGGCGACGGAAGCAAGCTTCGAAATCGGCCCCCGTTCTCAAAAATCCATTTAATATATGGTCCCCAGATAGGGGACGTATCAGATATTAAACTGATAAGAACAGATACTACACTTGATCTTAGCCAAAAGGCCGAGAAGCGATAACCGTGAAAGGGGCGGGCCCAACAAGGTCCCCTTCATGGGCACTATCACTGCTTGCTGTCAGGGAGGCTGCCAGACAATTTTCCATGCACACTCTGGGCTGGGGGGCAGTCAACCACCAGTACACACAGCAGAACCTAAACCCATACCATTATTGCTAAGCAGCAAGACAGGGGCCCATTGCACTCCCACGGGGCCTTTTTAAATGCAATCCATAACCCGGATTTGCCAGGAACCCTTCTTACTCCTCCTACTTGCATGTGACACTGGGCTTAGGATCTGCATAGGAAACACACACACAAGCACACACCTACCTTTGTTGCCTGCAGATGCCTCCTTGGCTGTCCCCAAACGGTATCAAACCAACACCCACGGGAAGCTGTAAGCATAGAGGACATGCCTGCACCCCATTGGACTTACCTGTGTGGGTTAAATCCGGGTTATTTGACAACCTATGGCGGTGATGGTTCTGCTCAGGCAGAGCAGTGCTGATGCTCCTCATAAAGCTGTCGCTGCTGTGAAGGTTCTAGGTGACATCACAAATCCCTATGGTTACATACACAACAAAGCTGGGTTGTTGTTGTTTACACTCTGCAAGGCCTGTGGAAGTGAGTGACATCATAGCACTGTAGTTCTGAGGGTTCTAGATGGATGCAACAATCTCCTGTTGCTTCTATGAAGGCCATAATAGACGACATCACCAAACAGCTCCATAGTCACATACACAGCAAAGGAGAGATGTTGTTTACACCTAGTGATGTCAGTGGTATTGAGTGACATCACAGCACAGTGCTAAGGCTCCTGGGCCTGGACACAGCAGCGGCTGCAATATCTCAACGGAGAATACGTTTATATATATGTGTGTGTGTGCGCGTATATATATATATATATATATATATATATATATATATATATATATATATTTCTCCGCCGAAATCACTTTTAAACCCATTTCCACCTTTTTTTCCCTTCTCTTCCTCTTACTTTTTTTTCACGTTTTTTTACGTTTTTCTCCTTTTCGCCTCTTTTCTGGGCGTATTATTCTTCTTTTTCTTCTTTTTTTTCGTCTAATGCATACCCCATCAGTGCAGCAATGCTTATTCAATACCGCCAGCAGATGGAGACACTGGGGGATAATTTTCTAAGGATTTATACTGATTTTTCCTGTCTGAATTTGTCGCACAGAAAGTTGCAGGCCAAATATGTGTGACATTTCTGCGACTTTAGCTTCTAGAGCATTTTTACAACATTATACATAGGTGCTGAATACATAAAAAGCGACTGTTCAGCGACAGACAAGTCGCATCGGCTGAAAGTAGGCCAGAATGTCAGTCCATGTTGGAGCAGGTTTAGATACAGTCTAAAGTATAGATCTCAAAGTCTGTGCACAGAATTTAGCAAGGGCCTCGCACCTTCTGATGCATCAGGTAGGTGCACAATAGCATAGCCTAACCCTCTGTACTTTGGTCTATATTGATGCGGGACATAGACAGCCAGCTGATGACCAATCCATTAGTGCAATGGATGGCTGGAAGCATTTGTCTTTGCCTTTGCAATACCACAGAAGCAATGCATGGTCAATGTACAGCAATGACACACCTGTGTGAACAGCCAGGAGACCCCCCCCATGTTATGTTACATAGTTACATAGTTAGTACGGTCGAAAAAAGACATATGTCCATCAAGTTCAACCAGGGAATTAAGGGGTAGGGGTGTGGCGCGATATTGGGGAAGGGATGAGATTTTATATTTCTTCATAAGCATTAATCTTATTTTGTCAATTAGGAACATTCAGCACCCACCCGCTATCAAGGCAGCTGCCTATCATGTCATGCCCTACCTGCACAGGTGTGCTGGCTACTCAAATGATCCAATTAAGGAGGCCATTTAGTCAGCAGCAGCAGAAGTCCTGTGCCTGGACGCTCCAACAGCGGCCAGACACAAGCAGAAGCAGCAGCAGCAGCACCACCTTTTGTTTTTTGGCTGCAGCAGCAAGGCCCACAGGGCTGGCTAGCTGGCTAGCCAGCAAGCAGGTAGCAATGAAAGTAGGAATCTTTCTTTTTAACCCTGTAAGGGGGTGGTGCACTGTACCCGAAGATACTGCCATATCGGGTCAATGCATAGGGCGACGGAAGCAAGCTTCGAAATCGGCCCCCGTTCTCAAAAATCCATTTAATATATGGTCCCCAGATAGGGGACGTATCAGATATTAAACTGATAAGAACAGATTTTTTTTTTTTTTTAAGTTAGCCCTCAGAACTCACTCAGAGTTCCAAGATCTTATTTGGAACTCAATTTTGTGTTCATCATCAGGTAACATGTTTTTATTTCTTTTCTTAAACACTAATGAAACAAAATAGAACATTTAAAAACAAAATAAGAAACAACATAAAATAGCAAAACCAAACATTACTTTCTAATTAAGCAAAACCAAATTAGAAGGTCATCCCCTTCCTCCATGCAAACACCATTAGAAAGTCTATCAGTCCTCGACTGATATTGCCATTTGCTATATCTTTCTTAACTTGAGACGCTAACCAGCCTGGAATTTTATACGTTTCAACAAAACGGTTCATGTCTGCCTTGAAAGAAAAATAGACTTTATCCCGAGCTTCTTCCTCCCGGTTCTTCAAGCCTATCTTTAGATCCATCATATCTTTGTCAAACGTTTTTCTTTCTGCTTCCGACAAATTTTCCAACAAACCACCAAGCACACCAAAATACTGCACTGGCACATACACTTCCTCCTCTCTCTTCTTCTTCTGCTCTGTAGGTCTTCTAGTTGGAACCTGCTCCACTTCTTTTTCTTTCACTTCAGCTGGTTCCTCTCTGCTTCTTTTTACAGCTTCCTTTTTCTCTGAATTTTTCTCAGACTTTTTCTTAGGACACGAGCCAAGCAGATGGCCCTCCTCACCACACAGATGGCATTTCCTTTTCTTTTGACAATTTTCCACGTCGTGACCCTCCTCTTGACACTTGAAACACCACAAAAACGTGCAATCCTCCTTTCTGTGACCGTACTGTTTACATTTGCGGCAAAAATCTTGCATGCCAGAAAAATACAGATCCCCGTTCACAGAACCAATTTTAAACCGTCCTGGGGGGATCACTAACTTGCCATCTGCCATTTTAAATTTCACATGGAACCTCCACTTGGTGGTCCATAGTCCATATTGATTAAATACCTTGCCTTTAGGCAGAACACTGTCACAGAATCGAGACAAAAAGGTAACGATATCCTCCTCCGAAGTATATGGGCTATACATCCTTATAGTCACCAATCGTTCTCTACGTGGGAAATGTGGAACTATCTCCACCCCTTCCAAAACCGGACATACCTTCTTTTGCTGCAATATGTTCCAAAATGACTCATAGTCCTCTTCAGAAGCCAGCACCACGTCGTAGTATCCACTTCTGGGAAACTCAAGCATGGATAGGATTTGCTCCCTCTTGACTTCCAGCAACTTAAACAGCACTTCTTCCACGACAAAGACAAGGCCTCTTTCCTTCTTCCGGACATCGAGCAGGGAAATACGAACTCCATTCCGAAGTCTCGCAAAAGGCGGCACGCCTTCCGAAGAAAAACCGCAATCTTCCTCCATGTCCATGATGTCCAGACACCTCCCCCACCGAAGTAGGTAGGTGGGGATCGCCTCCCGTTGTCTGGGGACTAAGCCGGCTCCCTGATAGCAGCAGGGGGGTGAAGTCCCTCCGTTAAGAAGGACGATCCCCCCAGGCAAAGGAGCCGGGTACCCCAGACACCCTCTGGCCAGACCAAGTGAGCAGAACTACACTTGATCTTAGCCAAAAGGCCGAGAAGCGATAACCGTGAAAGGGGCGGGCCCAACAAGGTCCCCTTCATGGGCACTATCACTGCTTGCTGTCAGGGAGGCTGCCAGACAATTTTCCATGCACACTCTGGGCTGGGGGGCAGTCAACCACCAGTACACACAGCAGAACCTAAACCCATACCATTATTGCTAAGCAGCAAGACAGGGGCCCATTGCACTCCCACGGGGCCTTTTTAAATGCAATCCATAACCCGGATTTGCCAGGAACCCTTCTTACTCCTCCTACTTGCATGTGACACTGGGCTTAGGATCTGCATAGGAAACACACACACAAGCACACACCTACCTTTGTTGCCTGCAGATGCCTCCTTGGCTGTCCCCAAACGGTATCAAACCAACACCCACGGGAAGCTGTAAGCATAGAGGACATGCCTGCACCCCATTGGACTTACCTGTGTGGGTTAAATCCGGGTTATTTGACAACCTATGGCGGTGATGGTTCTGCTCAGGCAGAGCAGTGCTGATGCTCCTCATAAAGCTGTCGCTGCTGTGAAGGTTCTAGGTGACATCACAAATCCCTATGGTTACATACACAACAAAGCTGGGTTGTTGTTGTTTACACTCTGCAAGGCCTGTGGAAGTGAGTGACATCATAGCACTGTAGTTCTGAGGGTTCTAGATGGATGCAACAATCTCCTGTTGCTTCTATGAAGGCCATAATAGACGACATCACCAAACAGCTCCATAGTCACATACACAGCAAAGGAGAGATGTTGTTTACACCTAGTGATGTCAGTGGTATTGAGTGACATCACAGCACAGTGCTAAGGCTCCTGGGCCTGGACACAGCAGCGGCTGCAATATCTCAACGGAGAATACGTTTATATATATGTGTGTGTGTGCGCGTATATATATATATATATATATATATATATATATATATTTCTCCGCCGAAATCACTTTTAAACCCATTTCCACCTTTTTTTCCCTTCTCTTCCTCTTACTTTTTTTTCACGTTTTTTTACGTTTTTCTCCTTTTCGCCTCTTTTCTGGGCGTATTATTCTTCTTTTTCTTCTTTTTTTTCGTCTAATGCATACCCCATCAGTGCAGCAATGCTTATTCAATACCGCCAGCAGATGGAGACACTGGGGGATAATTTTCTAAGGATTTATACTGATTTTTCCTGTCTGAATTTGTCGCACAGAAAGTTGCAGGCCAAATATGTGTGACATTTCTGCGACTTTAGCTTCTAGAGCATTTTTACAACATTATACATAGGTGCTGAATACATAAAAAGCGACTGTTCAGCGACAGACAAGTCGCATCGGCTGAAAGTAGGCCAGAATGTCAGTCCATGTTGGAGCAGGTTTAGATACAGTCTAAAGTATAGATCTCAAAGTCTGTGCACAGAATTTAGCAAGGGCCTCGCACCTTCTGATGCATCAGGTAGGTGCACAATAGCATAGCCTAACCCTCTGTACTTTGGTCTATATTGATGCGGGACATAGACAGCCAGCTGATGACCAATCCATTAGTGCAATGGATGGCTGGAAGCATTTGTCTTTGCCTTTGCAATACCACAGAAGCAATGCATGGTCAATGTACAGCAATGACACACCTGTGTGAACAGCCAGGAGACCCCCCCCATGTTATGTTACATAGTTACATAGTTAGTACGGTCGAAAAAAGACATATGTCCATCAAGTTCAACCAGGGAATTAAGGGGTAGGGGTGTGGCGCGATATTGGGGAAGGGATGAGATTTTATATTTCTTCATAAGCATTAATCTTATTTTGTCAATTAGGAACATTCAGCACCCACCCGCTATCAAGGCAGCTGCCTATCATGTCATGCCCTACCTGCACAGGTGTGCTGGCTACTCAAATGATCCAATTAAGGAGGCCATTTAGTCAGCAGCAGCAGAAGTCCTGTGCCTGGACGCTCCAACAGCGGCCAGACACAAGCAGAAGCAGCAGCAGCAGCACCACCTTTTGTTTTTTGGCTGCAGCAGCAAGGCCCACAGGGCTGGCTAGCTGGCTAGCCAGCAAGCAGGTAGCAATGAAAGTAGGAATCTTTCTTTTTAACCCTGTAAGGGGGTGGTGCACTGTACCCGAAGATACTGCCATATCGGGTCAATGCATAGGGCGACGGAAGCAAGCTTCGAAATCGGCCCCCGTTCTCAAAAATCCATTTAATATATGGTCCCCAGATAGGGGACGTATCAGATATTAAACTGATAAGAACAGATACTACACTTGATCTTAGCCAAAAGGCCGAGAAGCGATAACCGTGAAAGGGGCGGGCCCAACAAGGTCCCCTTCATGGGCACTATCACTGCTTGCTGTCAGGGAGGCTGCCAGACAATTTTCCATGCACACTCTGGGCTGGGGGGCAGTCAACCACCAGTACACACAGCAGAACCTAAACCCATACCATTATTGCTAAGCAGCAAGACAGGGGCCCATTGCACTCCCACGGGGCCTTTTTAAATGCAATCCATAACCCGGATTTGCCAGGAACCCTTCTTACTCCTCCTACTTGCATGTGACACTGGGCTTAGGATCTGCATAGGAAACACACACACAAGCACACACCTACCTTTGTTGCCTGCAGATGCCTCCTTGGCTGTCCCCAAACGGTATCAAACCAACACCCACGGGAAGCTGTAAGCATAGAGGACATGCCTGCACCCCATTGGACTTACCTGTGTGGGTTAAATCCGGGTTATTTGACAACCTATGGCGGTGATGGTTCTGCTCAGGCAGAGCAGTGCTGATGCTCCTCATAAAGCTGTCGCTGCTGTGAAGGTTCTAGGTGACATCACAAATCCCTATGGTTACATACACAACAAAGCTGGGTTGTTGTTGTTTACACTCTGCAAGGCCTGTGGAAGTGAGTGACATCATAGCACTGTAGTTCTGAGGGTTCTAGATGGATGCAACAATCTCCTGTTGCTTCTATGAAGGCCATAATAGACGACATCACCAAACAGCTCCATAGTCACATACACAGCAAAGGAGAGATGTTGTTTACACCTAGTGATGTCAGTGGTATTGAGTGACATCACAGCACAGTGCTAAGGCTCCTGGGCCTGGACACAGCAGCGGCTGCAATATCTCAACGGAGAATACGTTTATATATATGTGTGTGTGTGCGCGTATATATATATATATATATATATATATATATATATATATATATTTCTCCGCCGAAATCACTTTTAAACCCATTTCCACCTTTTTTTCCCTTCTCTTCCTCTTACTTTTTTTTCACGTTTTTTTACGTTTTTCTCCTTTTCGCCTCTTTTCTGGGCGTATTATTCTTCTTTTTCTTCTTTTTTTTCGTCTAATGCATACCCCATCAGTGCAGCAATGCTTATTCAATACCGCCAGCAGATGGAGACACTGGGGGATAATTTTCTAAGGATTTATACTGATTTTTCCTGTCTGAATTTGTCGCACAGAAAGTTGCAGGCCAAATATGTGTGACATTTCTGCGACTTTAGCTTCTAGAGCATTTTTACAACATTATACATAGGTGCTGAATACATAAAAAGCGACTGTTCAGCGACAGACAAGTCGCATCGGCTGAAAGTAGGCCAGAATGTCAGTCCATGTTGGAGCAGGTTTAGATACAGTCTAAAGTATAGATCTCAAAGTCTGTGCACAGAATTTAGCAAGGGCCTCGCACCTTCTGATGCATCAGGTAGGTGCACAATAGCATAGCCTAACCCTCTGTACTTTGGTCTATATTGATGCGGGACATAGACAGCCAGCTGATGACCAATCCATTAGTGCAATGGATGGCTGGAAGCATTTGTCTTTGCCTTTGCAATACCACAGAAGCAATGCATGGTCAATGTACAGCAATGACACACCTGTGTGAACAGCCAGGAGACCCCCCCCCATGTTATGTTACATAGTTACATAGTTAGTACGGTCGAAAAAAGACATATGTCCATCAAGTTCAACCAGGGAATTAAGGGGTAGGGGTGTGGCGCGATATTGGGGAAGGGATGAGATTTTATATTTCTTCATAAGCATTAATCTTATTTTGTCAATTAGGAACATTCAGCACCCACCCGCTATCAAGGCAGCTGCCTATCATGTCATGCCCTACCTGCACAGGTGTGCTGGCTACTCAAATGATCCAATTAAGGAGGCCATTTAGTCAGCAGCAGCAGAAGTCCTGTGCCTGGACGCTCCAACAGCGGCCAGACACAAGCAGAAGCAGCAGCAGCAGCACCACCTTTTGTTTTTTGGCTGCAGCAGCAAGGCCCACAGGGCTGGCTAGCTGGCTAGCCAGCAAGCAGGTAGCAATGAAAGTAGGAATCTTTCTTTTTAACCCTGTAAGGGGGTGGTGCACTGTACCCGAAGATACTGCCATATCGGGTCAATGCATAGGGCGACGGAAGCAAGCTTCGAAATCGGCCCCCGTTCTCAAAAATCCATTTAATATATGGTCCCCAGATAGGGGACGTATCAGATATTAAACTGATAAGAACAGATACTACACTTGATCTTAGCCAAAAGGCCGAGAAGCGATAACCGTGAAAGGGGCGGGCCCAACAAGGTCCCCTTCATGGGCACTATCACTGCTTGCTGTCAGGGAGGCTGCCAGACAATTTTCCATGCACACTCTGGGCTGGGGGGCAGTCAACCACCAGTACACACAGCAGAACCTAAACCCATACCATTATTGCTAAGCAGCAAGACAGGGGCCCATTGCACTCCCACGGGGCCTTTTTAAATGCAATCCATAACCCGGATTTGCCAGGAACCCTTCTTACTCCTCCTACTTGCATGTGACACTGGGCTTAGGATCTGCATAGGAAACACACACACAAGCACACACCTACCTTTGTTGCCTGCAGATGCCTCCTTGGCTGTCCCCAAACGGTATCAAACCAACACCCACGGGAAGCTGTAAGCATAGAGGACATGCCTGCACCCCATTGGACTTACCTGTGTGGGTTAAATCCGGGTTATTTGACAACCTATGGCGGTGATGGTTCTGCTCAGGCAGAGCAGTGCTGATGCTCCTCATAAAGCTGTCGCTGCTGTGAAGGTTCTAGGTGACATCACAAATCCCTATGGTTACATACACAACAAAGCTGGGTTGTTGTTGTTTACACTCTGCAAGGCCTGTGGAAGTGAGTGACATCATAGCACTGTAGTTCTGAGGGTTCTAGATGGATGCAACAATCTCCTGTTGCTTCTATGAAGGCCATAATAGACGACATCACCAAACAGCTCCATAGTCACATACACAGCAAAGGAGAGATGTTGTTTACACCTAGTGATGTCAGTGGTATTGAGTGACATCACAGCACAGTGCTAAGGCTCCTGGGCCTGGACACAGCAGCGGCTGCAATATCTCAACGGAGAATACGTTTATATATATGTGTGTGTGTGCGCGTATATATATATATATATATATATATATATATATATATATATATATTTCTCCGCCGAAATCACTTTTAAACCCATTTCCACCTTTTTTTCCCTTCTCTTCCTCTTACTTTTTTTTCACGTTTTTTTACGTTTTTCTCCTTTTCGCCTCTTTTCTGGGCGTATTATTCTTCTTTTTCTTCTTTTTTTTCGTCTAATGCATACCCCATCAGTGCAGCAATGCTTATTCAATACCGCCAGCAGATGGAGACACTGGGGGATAATTTTCTAAGGATTTATACTGATTTTTCCTGTCTGAATTTGTCGCACAGAAAGTTGCAGGCCAAATATGTGTGACATTTCTGCGACTTTAGCTTCTAGAGCATTTTTACAACATTATACATAGGTGCTGAATACATAAAAAGCGACTGTTCAGCGACAGACAAGTCGCATCGGCTGAAAGTAGGCCAGAATGTCAGTCCATGTTGGAGCAGGTTTAGATACAGTCTAAAGTATAGATCTCAAAGTCTGTGCACAGAATTTAGCAAGGGCCTCGCACCTTCTGATGCATCAGGTAGGTGCACAATAGCATAGCCTAACCCTCTGTACTTTGGTCTATATTGATGCGGGACATAGACAGCCAGCTGATGACCAATCCATTAGTGCAATGGATGGCTGGAAGCATTTGTCTTTGCCTTTGCAATACCACAGAAGCAATGCATGGTCAATGTACAGCAATGACACACCTGTGTGAACAGCCAGGAGACCCCCCCCCATGTTATGTTACATAGTTACATAGTTAGTACGGTCGAAAAAAGACATATGTCCATCAAGTTCAACCAGGGAATTAAGGGGTAGGGGTGTGGCGCGATATTGGGGAAGGGATGAGATTTTATATTTCTTCATAAGCATTAATCTTATTTTGTCAATTAGGAACATTCAGCACCCACCCGCTATCAAGGCAGCTGCCTATCATGTCATGCCCTACCTGCACAGGTGTGCTGGCTACTCAAATGATCCAATTAAGGAGGCCATTTAGTCAGCAGCAGCAGAAGTCCTGTGCCTGGACGCTCCAACAGCGGCCAGACACAAGCAGAAGCAGCAGCAGCAGCACCACCTTTTGTTTTTTGGCTGCAGCAGCAAGGCCCACAGGGCTGGCTAGCTGGCTAGCCAGCAAGCAGGTAGCAATGAAAGTAGGAATCTTTCTTTTTAACCCTGTAAGGGGGTGGTGCACTGTACCCGAAGATACTGCCATATCGGGTCAATGCATAGGGCGACGGAAGCAAGCTTCGAAATCGGCCCCCGTTCTCAAAAATCCATTTAATATATGGTCCCCAGATAGGGGACGTATCAGATATTAAACTGATAAGAACAGATACTACACTTGATCTTAGCCAAAAGGCCGAGAAGCGATAACCGTGAAAGGGGCGGGCCCAACAAGGTCCCCTTCATGGGCACTATCACTGCTTGCTGTCAGGGAGGCTGCCAGACAATTTTCCATGCACACTCTGGGCTGGGGGGCAGTCAACCACCAGTACACACAGCAGAACCTAAACCCATACCATTATTGCTAAGCAGCAAGACAGGGGCCCATTGCACTCCCACGGGGCCTTTTTAAATGCAATCCATAACCCGGATTTGCCAGGAACCCTTCTTACTCCTCCTACTTGCATGTGACACTGGGCTTAGGATCTGCATAGGAAACACACACACAAGCACACACCTACCTTTGTTGCCTGCAGATGCCTCCTTGGCTGTCCCCAAACGGTATCAAACCAACACCCACGGGAAGCTGTAAGCATAGAGGACATGCCTGCACCCCATTGGACTTACCTGTGTGGGTTAAATCCGGGTTATTTGACAACCTATGGCGGTGATGGTTCTGCTCAGGCAGAGCAGTGCTGATGCTCCTCATAAAGCTGTCGCTGCTGTGAAGGTTCTAGGTGACATCACAAATCCCTATGGTTACATACACAACAAAGCTGGGTTGTTGTTGTTTACACTCTGCAAGGCCTGTGGAAGTGAGTGACATCATAGCACTGTAGTTCTGAGGGTTCTAGATGGATGCAACAATCTCCTGTTGCTTCTATGAAGGCCATAATAGACGACATCACCAAACAGCTCCATAGTCACATACACAGCAAAGGAGAGATGTTGTTTACACCTAGTGATGTCAGTGGTATTGAGTGACATCACAGCACAGTGCTAAGGCTCCTGGGCCTGGACACAGCAGCGGCTGCAATATCTCAACGGAGAATACGTTTATATATATGTGTGTGTGTGCGCGTATATATATATATATATATATATATATATATATATATATATATATTTCTCCGCCGAAATCACTTTTAAACCCATTTCCACCTTTTTTTCCCTTCTCTTCCTCTTACTTTTTTTTCACGTTTTTTTACGTTTTTCTCCTTTTCGCCTCTTTTCTGGGCGCACGTTTTTTTACGTTTTTCTCCTTTTCGCCTCTTTTCTGGGCGTATTATTCTTCTTTTTCTTCTTTTTTTTCGTCTAATGCATACCCCATCAGTGCAGCAATGCTTATTCAATACCGCCAGCAGATGGAGACACTGGGGGATAATTTTCTAAGGATTTATACTGATTTTTCCTGTCTGAATTTGTCGCACAGAAAGTTGCAGGCCAAATATGTGTGACATTTCTGCGACTTTAGCTTCTAGAGCATTTTTACAACATTATACATAGGTGCTGAATACATAAAAAGCGACTGTTCAGCGACAGACAAGTCGCATCGGCTGAAAGTAGGCCAGAATGTCAGTCCATGTTGGAGCAGGTTTAGATACAGTCTAAAGTATAGATCTCAAAGTCTGTGCACAGAATTTAGCAAGGGCCTCGCACCTTCTGATGCATCAGGTAGGTGCACAATAGCATAGCCTAACCCTCTGTACTTTGGTCTATATTGATGCGGGACATAGACAGCCAGCTGATGACCAATCCATTAGTGCAATGGATGGCTGGAAGCATTTGTCTTTGCCTTTGCAATACCACAGAAGCAATGCATGGTCAATGTACAGCAATGACACACCTGTGTGAACAGCCAGGAGACCCCCCCCCATGTTATGTTACATAGTTACATAGTTAGTACGGTCGAAAAAAGACATATGTCCATCAAGTTCAACCAGGGAATTAAGGGGTAGGGGTGTGGCGCGATATTGGGGAAGGGATGAGATTTTATATTTCTTCATAAGCATTAATCTTATTTTGTCAATTAGGAACATTCAGCACCCACCCGCTATCAAGGCAGCTGCCTATCATGTCATGCCCTACCTGCACAGGTGTGCTGGCTACTCAAATGATCCAATTAAGGAGGCCATTTAGTCAGCAGCAGCAGAAGTCCTGTGCCTGGACGCTCCAACAGCGGCCAGACACAAGCAGAAGCAGCAGCAGCAGCACCACCTTTTGTTTTTTGGCTGCAGCAGCAAGGCCCACAGGGCTGGCTAGCTGGCTAGCCAGCAAGCAGGTAGCAATGAAAGTAGGAATCTTTCTTTTTAACCCTGTAAGGGGGTGGTGCACTGTACCCGAAGATACTGCCATATCGGGTCAATGCATAGGGCGACGGAAGCAAGCTTCGAAATCGGCCCCCGTTCTCAAAAATCCATTTAATATATGGTCCCCAGATAGGGGACGTATCAGATATTAAACTGATAAGAACAGATACTACACTTGATCTTAGCCAAAAGGCCGAGAAGCGATAACCGTGAAAGGGGCGGGCCCAACAAGGTCCCCTTCATGGGCACTATCACTGCTTGCTGTCAGGGAGGCTGCCAGACAATTTTCCATGCACACTCTGGGCTGGGGGGCAGTCAACCACCAGTACACACAGCAGAACCTAAACCCATACCATTATTGCTAAGCAGCAAGACAGGGGCCCATTGCACTCCCACGGGGCCTTTTTAAATGCAATCCATAACCCGGATTTGCCAGGAACCCTTCTTACTCCTCCTACTTGCATGTGACACTGGGCTTAGGATCTGCATAGGAAACACACACACAAGCACACACCTACCTTTGTTGCCTGCAGATGCCTCCTTGGCTGTCCCCAAACGGTATCAAACCAACACCCACGGGAAGCTGTAAGCATAGAGGACATGCCTGCACCCCATTGGACTTACCTGTGTGGGTTAAATCCGGGTTATTTGACAACCTATGGCGGTGATGGTTCTGCTCAGGCAGAGCAGTGCTGATGCTCCTCATAAAGCTGTCGCTGCTGTGAAGGTTCTAGGTGACATCACAAATCCCTATGGTTACATACACAACAAAGCTGGGTTGTTGTTGTTTACACTCTGCAAGGCCTGTGGAAGTGAGTGACATCATAGCACTGTAGTTCTGAGGGTTCTAGATGGATGCAACAATCTCCTGTTGCTTCTATGAAGGCCATAATAGACGACATCACCAAACAGCTCCATAGTCACATACACAGCAAAGGAGAGATGTTGTTTACACCTAGTGATGTCAGTGGTATTGAGTGACATCACAGCACAGTGCTAAGGCTCCTGGGCCTGGACACAGCAGCGGCTGCAATATCTCAACGGAGAATACGTTTATATATATGTGTGTGTGTGCGCGTATATATATATATATATATATATATATATATATATATATATATATTTCTCCGCCGAAATCACTTTTAAACCCATTTCCACCTTTTTTTCCCTTCTCTTCCTCTTACTTTTTTTTCACGTTTTTTTACGTTTTTCTCCTTTTCGCCTCTTTTCTGGGCGTATTATTCTTCTTTTTCTTCTTTTTTTTCGTCTAATGCATACCCCATCAGTGCAGCAATGCTTATTCAATACCGCCAGCAGATGGAGACACTGGGGGATAATTTTCTAAGGATTTATACTGATTTTTCCTGTCTGAATTTGTCGCACAGAAAGTTGCAGGCCAAATATGTGTGACATTTCTGCGACTTTAGCTTCTAGAGCATTTTTACAACATTATACATAGGTGCTGAATACATAAAAAGCGACTGTTCAGCGACAGACAAGTCGCATCGGCTGAAAGTAGGCCAGAATGTCAGTCCATGTTGGAGCAGGTTTAGATACAGTCTAAAGTATAGATCTCAAAGTCTGTGCACAGAATTTAGCAAGGGCCTCGCACCTTCTGATGCATCAGGTAGGTGCACAATAGCATAGCCTAACCCTCTGTACTTTGGTCTATATTGATGCGGGACATAGACAGCCAGCTGATGACCAATCCATTAGTGCAATGGATGGCTGGAAGCATTTGTCTTTGCCTTTGCAATACCACAGAAGCAATGCATGGTCAATGTACAGCAATGACACACCTGTGTGAACAGCCAGGAGACCCCCCCCCCATGTTATGTTACATAGTTACATAGTTAGTACGGTCGAAAAAAGACATATGTCCATCAAGTTCAACCAGGGAATTAAGGGGTAGGGGTGTGGCGCGATATTGGGGAAGGGATGAGATTTTATATTTCTTCATAAGCATTAATCTTATTTTGTCAATTAGGAACATTCAGCACCCACCCGCTATCAAGGCAGCTGCCTATCATGTCATGCCCTACCTGCACAGGTGTGCTGGCTACTCAAATGATCCAATTAAGGAGGCCATTTAGTCAGCAGCAGCAGAAGTCCTGTGCCTGGACGCTCCAACAGCGGCCAGACACAAGCAGAAGCAGCAGCAGCAGCACCACCTTTTGTTTTTTGGCTGCAGCAGCAAGGCCCACAGGGCTGGCTAGCTGGCTAGCCAGCAAGCAGGTAGCAATGAAAGTAGGAATCTTTCTTTTTAACCCTGTAAGGGGGTGGTGCACTGTACCCGAAGATACTGCCATATCGGGTCAATGCATAGGGCGACGGAAGCAAGCTTCGAAATCGGCCCCCGTTCTCAAAAATCCATTTAATATATGGTCCCCAGATAGGGGACGTATCAGATATTAAACTGATAAGAACAGATACTACACTTGATCTTAGCCAAAAGGCCGAGAAGCGATAACCGTGAAAGGGGCGGGCCCAACAAGGTCCCCTTCATGGGCACTATCACTGCTTGCTGTCAGGGAGGCTGCCAGACAATTTTCCATGCACACTCTGGGCTGGGGGGCAGTCAACCACCAGTACACACAGCAGAACCTAAACCCATACCATTATTGCTAAGCAGCAAGACAGGGGCCCATTGCACTCCCACGGGGCCTTTTTAAATGCAATCCATAACCCGGATTTGCCAGGAACCCTTCTTACTCCTCCTACTTGCATGTGACACTGGGCTTAGGATCTGCATAGGAAACACACACACAAGCACACACCTACCTTTGTTGCCTGCAGATGCCTCCTTGGCTGTCCCCAAACGGTATCAAACCAACACCCACGGGAAGCTGTAAGCATAGAGGACATGCCTGCACCCCATTGGACTTACCTGTGTGGGTTAAATCCGGGTTATTTGACAACCTATGGCGGTGATGGTTCTGCTCAGGCAGAGCAGTGCTGATGCTCCTCATAAAGCTGTCGCTGCTGTGAAGGTTCTAGGTGACATCACAAATCCCTATGGTTACATACACAACAAAGCTGGGTTGTTGTTGTTTACACTCTGCAAGGCCTGTGGAAGTGAGTGACATCATAGCACTGTAGTTCTGAGGGTTCTAGATGGATGCAACAATCTCCTGTTGCTTCTATGAAGGCCATAATAGACGACATCACCAAACAGCTCCATAGTCACATACACAGCAAAGGAGAGATGTTGTTTACACCTAGTGATGTCAGTGGTATTGAGTGACATCACAGCACAGTGCTAAGGCTCCTGGGCCTGGACACAGCAGCGGCTGCAATATCTCAACGGAGAATACGTTTATATATATGTGTGTGTGTGCGCGTATATATATATATATATATATATATATATATATATATATATATATACTCCGCCGAAATCACTTTTAAACCCATTTCCACCTTTTTTTCCCTTCTCTTCCTCTTACTTTTTTTTCACGTTTTTTTACGTTTTTCTCCTTTTCGCCTCTTTTCTGGGCGTATTATTCTTCTTTTTCTTCTTTTTTTTCGTCTAATGCATACCCCATCAGTGCAGCAATGCTTATTCAATACCGCCAGCAGATGGAGACACTGGGGGATAATTTTCTAAGGATTTATACTGATTTTTCCTGTCTGAATTTGTCGCACAGAAAGTTGCAGGCCAAATATGTGTGACATTTCTGCGACTTTAGCTTCTAGAGCATTTTTACAACATTATACATAGGTGCTGAATACATAAAAAGCGACTGTTCAGCGACAGACAAGTCGCATCGGCTGAAAGTAGGCCAGAATGTCAGTCCATGTTGGAGCAGGTTTAGATACAGTCTAAAGTATAGATCTCAAAGTCTGTGCACAGAATTTAGCAAGGGCCTCGCACCTTCTGATGCATCAGGTAGGTGCACAATAGCATAGCCTAACCCTCTGTACTTTGGTCTATATTGATGCGGGACATAGACAGCCAGCTGATGACCAATCCATTAGTGCAATGGATGGCTGGAAGCATTTGTCTTTGCCTTTGCAATACCACAGAAGCAATGCATGGTCAATGTACAGCAATGACACACCTGTGTGAACAGCCAGGAGACCCCCCCCCCCCATGTTATGTTACATAGTTACATAGTTAGTACGGTCGAAAAAAGACATATGTCCATCAAGTTCAACCAGGGAATTAAGGGGTAGGGGTGTGGCGCGATATTGGGGAAGGGATGAGATTTTATATTTCTTCACTTCATAAGCATTAATCTTATTTTGTCAATTAGGAACATTCAGCACCCACCCGCTATCAAGGCAGCTGCCTATCATGTCATGCCCTACCTGCACAGGTGTGCTGGCTACTCAAATGATCCAATTAAGGAGGCCATTTAGTCAGCAGCAGCAGAAGTCCTGTGCCTGGACGCTCCAACAGCGGCCAGACACAAGCAGAAGCAGCAGCAGCAGCACCACCTTTTGTTTTTTGGCTGCAGCAGCAAGGCCCACAGGGCTGGCTAGCTGGCTAGCCAGCAAGCAGGTAGCAATGAAAGTAGGAATCTTTCTTTTTAACCCTGTAAGGGGGTGGTGCACTGTACCCGAAGATACTGCCATATCGGGTCAATGCATAGGGCGACGGAAGCAAGCTTCGAAATCGGCCCCCGTTCTCAAAAATCCATTTAATATATGGTCCCCAGATAGGGGACGTATCAGATATTAAACTGATAAGAACAGATACTACACTTGATCTTAGCCAAAAGGCCGAGAAGCGATAACCGTGAAAGGGGCGGGCCCAACAAGGTCCCCTTCATGGGCACTATCACTGCTTGCTGTCAGGGAGGCTGCCAGACAATTTTCCATGCACACTCTGGGCTGGGGGGCAGTCAACCACCAGTACACACAGCAGAACCTAAACCCATACCATTATTGCTAAGCAGCAAGACAGGGGCCCATTGCACTCCCACGGGGCCTTTTTAAATGCAATCCATAACCCGGATTTGCCAGGAACCCTTCTTACTCCTCCTACTTGCATGTGACACTGGGCTTAGGATCTGCATAGGAAACACACACACAAGCACACACCTACCTTTGTTGCCTGCAGATGCCTCCTTGGCTGTCCCCAAACGGTATCAAACCAACACCCACGGGAAGCTGTAAGCATAGAGGACATGCCTGCACCCCATTGGACTTACCTGTGTGGGTTAAATCCGGGTTATTTGACAACCTATGGCGGTGATGGTTCTGCTCAGGCAGAGCAGTGCTGATGCTCCTCATAAAGCTGTCGCTGCTGTGAAGGTTCTAGGTGACATCACAAATCCCTATGGTTACATACACAACAAAGCTGGGTTGTTGTTGTTTACACTCTGCAAGGCCTGTGGAAGTGAGTGACATCATAGCACTGTAGTTCTGAGGGTTCTAGATGGATGCAACAATCTCCTGTTGCTTCTATGAAGGCCATAATAGACGACATCACCAAACAGCTCCATAGTCACATACACAGCAAAGGAGAGATGTTGTTTACACCTAGTGATGTCAGTGGTATTGAGTGACATCACAGCACAGTGCTAAGGCTCCTGGGCCTGGACACAGCAGCGGCTGCAATATCTCAACGGAGAATACGTTTATATATATGTGTGTGTGTGCGCGTATATATATATATATATATATATATATATATATATATATATATATATATTTCTCCGCCGAAATCACTTTTAAACCCATTTCCACCTTTTTTTCCCTTCTCTTCCTCTTACTTTTTTTTCACGTTTTTTTACGTTTTTCTCCTTTTCGCCTCTTTTCTGGGCGTATTATTCTTCTTTTTCTTCTTTTTTTTCGTCTAATGCATACCCCATCAGTGCAGCAATGCTTATTCAATACCGCCAGCAGATGGAGACACTGGGGGATAATTTTCTAAGGATTTATACTGATTTTTCCTGTCTGAATTTGTCGCACAGAAAGTTGCAGGCCAAATATGTGTGACATTTCTGCGACTTTAGCTTCTAGAGCATTTTTACAACATTATACATAGGTGCTGAATACATAAAAAGCGACTGTTCAGCGACAGACAAGTCGCATCGGCTGAAAGTAGGCCAGAATGTCAGTCCATGTTGGAGCAGGTTTAGATACAGTCTAAAGTATAGATCTCAAAGTCTGTGCACAGAATTTAGCAAGGGCCTCGCACCTTCTGATGCATCAGGTAGGTGCACAATAGCATAGCCTAACCCTCTGTACTTTGGTCTATATTGATGCGGGACATAGACAGCCAGCTGATGACCAATCCATTAGTGCAATGGATGGCTGGAAGCATTTGTCTTTGCCTTTGCAATACCACAGAAGCAATGCATGGTCAATGCACAGCAATGACACACCTGTGTGAACAGCCAGGAGACCCCCCCCCCCCCCCCCATGTTATGTTACATAGTTACATAGTTAGTACGGTCGAAAAAAGACATATGTCCATCAAGTTCAACCAGGGAATTAAGGGGTAGGGGTGTGGCGCGATATTGGGGAAGGGATGAGATTTTATATTTCTTCATAAGCATTAATCTTATTTTGTCAATTAGGAACATTCAGCACCCACCCGCTATCAAGGCAGCTGCCTATCATGTCATGCCCTACCTGCACAGGTGTGCTGGCTACTCAAATGATCCAATTAAGGAGGCCATTTAGTCAGCAGCAGCAGAAGTCCTGTGCCTGGACGCTCCAACAGCGGCCAGACACAAGCAGAAGCAGCAGCAGCAGCACCACCTTTTGTTTTTTGGCTGCAGCAGCAAGGCCCACAGGGCTGGCTAGCTGGCTAGCCAGCAAGCAGGTAGCAATGAAAGTAGGAATCTTTCTTTTTAACCCTGTAAGGGGGTGGTGCACTGTACCCGAAGATACTGCCATATCGGGTCAATGCATAGGGCGACGGAAGCAAGCTTCGAAATCGGCCCCCGTTCTCAAAAATCCATTTAATATATGGTCCCCAGATAGGGGACGTATCAGATATTAAACTGATAAGAACAGATACTACACTTGATCTTAGCCAAAAGGCCGAGAAGCGATAACCGTGAAAGGGGCGGGCCCAACAAGGTCCCCTTCATGGGCACTATCACTGCTTGCTGTCAGGGAGGCTGCCAGACAATTTTCCATGCACACTCTGGGCTGGGGGGCAGTCAACCACCAGTACACACAGCAGAACCTAAACCCATACCATTATTGCTAAGCAGCAAGACAGGGGCCCATTGCACTCCCACGGGGCCTTTTTAAATGCAATCCATAACCCGGATTTGCCAGGAACCCTTCTTACTCCTCCTACTTGCATGTGACACTGGGCTTAGGATCTGCATAGGAAACACACACACAAGCACACACCTACCTTTGTTGCCTGCAGATGCCTCCTTGGCTGTCCCCAAACGGTATCAAACCAACACCCACGGGAAGCTGTAAGCATAGAGGACATGCCTGCACCCCATTGGACTTACCTGTGTGGGTTAAATCCGGGTTATTTGACAACCTATGGCGGTGATGGTTCTGCTCAGGCAGAGCAGTGCTGATGCTCCTCATAAAGCTGTCGCTGCTGTGAAGGTTCTAGGTGACATCACAAATCCCTATGGTTACATACACAACAAAGCTGGGTTGTTGTTGTTTACACTCTGCAAGGCCTGTGGAAGTGAGTGACATCATAGCACTGTAGTTCTGAGGGTTCTAGATGGATGCAACAATCTCCTGTTGCTTCTATGAAGGCCATAATAGACGACATCACCAAACAGCTCCATAGTCACATACACAGCAAAGGAGAGATGTTGTTTACACCTAGTGATGTCAGTGGTATTGAGTGACATCACAGCACAGTGCTAAGGCTCCTGGGCCTGGACACAGCAGCGGCTGCAATATCTCAACGGAGAATACGTTTATATATATGTGTGTGTGTGCGCGTATATATATATATATATATATATATATATATATATATATATATTTCTCCGCCGAAATCACTTTTAAACCCATTTCCACCTTTTTTTCCCTTCTCTTCCTCTTACTTTTTTTTCACGTTTTTTTACGTTTTTCTCCTTTTCGCCTCTTTTCTGGGCGTATTATTCTTCTTTTTCTTCTTTTTTTTCGTCTAATGCATACCCCATCAGGGCAGCAATGCTTATTCAATACCGCCAGCAGATGGAGACACTGGGGGATAATTTTCTAAGGATTTATACTGATTTTTCCTGTCTGAATTTGTCGCACAGAAAGTTGCAGGCCAAATATGTGTGACATTTCTGCGACTTTAGCTTCTAGAGCATTTTTACAACATTATAAATAGGTGCTGAATACATAAAAAGCGACTGTTCAGCGACAGACAAGTCGCATCGGCTGAAAGTAGGCCAGAATGTCAGTCCATGTTGGAGCAGGTTTAGATACAGTCTAAAGTATAGATCTCAAAGTCTGTGCACAGAATTTAGCAAGGGCCTCGCACCTTCTGATGCATCAGGTAGGTGCACAATAGCATAGCCTAACCCTCTGTACTTTGGTCTATATTGATGCGGGACATAGACAGCCAGCTGATGACCAATCCATTAGTGCAATGGATGGCTGGAAGCATTTGTCTTTGCCTTTGCAATACCACAGAAGCAATGCATGGTCAATGTACAGCAATGACACACCTGTGTGAACAGCCAGGAGACCCCCCCCCCCCCCCCCCATGTTATGTTACATAGTTACATAGTTAGTACGGTCGAAAAAAGACATATGTCCATCAAGTTCAACCAGGGAATTAAGGGGTAGGGGTGTGGCGCGATATTGGGGAAGGGATGAGATTTTATATTTCTTCATAAGCATTAATCTTATTTTGTCAATTAGGAACATTCAGCACCCACCCGCTATCAAGGCAGCTGCCTATCATGTCATGCCCTACCTGCACAGGTGTGCTGGCTACTCAAATGATCCAATTAAGGAGGCCATTTAGTCAGCAGCAGCAGAAGTCCTGTGCCTGGACGCTCCAACAGCGGCCAGACACAAGCAGAAGCAGCAGCAGCAGCACCACCTTTTGTTTTTTGGCTGCAGCAGCAAGGCCCACAGGGCTGGCTAGCTGGCTAGCCAGCAAGCAGGTAGCAATGAAAGTAGGAATCTTTCTTTTTAACCCTGTAAGGGGGTGGTGCACTGTACCCGAAGATACTGCCATATCGGGTCAATGCATAGGGCGACGGAAGCAAGCTTCGAAATCGGCCCCCGTTCTCAAAAATCCATTTAATATATGGTCCCCAGATAGGGGACGTATCAGATATTAAACTGATAAGAACTGATACTACACTTGATCTTAGCCAAAAGGCCGAGAAGCGATAACCGTGAAAGGGGCGGGCCCAACAAGGTCCCCTTCATGGGCACTATCACTGCTTGCTGTCAGGGAGGCTGCCAGACAATTTTCCATGCACACTCTGGGCTGGGGGGCAGTCAACCACCAGTACACACAGCAGAACCTAAACCCATACCATTATTGCTAAGCAGCAAGACAGGGGCCCATTGCACTCCCACGGGGCCTTTTTAAATGCAATCCATAACCCGGATTTGCCAGGAACCCTTCTTACTCCTCCTACTTGCATGTGACACTGGGCTTAGGATCTGCATAGGAAACACACACACAAGCACACACCTACCTTTGTTGCCTGCAGATGCCTCCTTGGCTGTCCCCAAACGGTATCAAACCAACACCCACGGGAAGCTGTAAGCATAGAGGACATGCCTGCACCCCATTGGACTTACCTGTGTGGGTTAAATCCGGGTTATTTGACAACCTATGGCGGTGATGGTTCTGCTCAGGCAGAGCAGTGCTGATGCTCCTCATAAAGCTGTCGCTGCTGTGAAGGTTCTAGGTGACATCACAAATCCCTATGGTTACATACACAACAAAGCTGGGTTGTTGTTGTTTACACTCTGCAAGGCCTGTGGAAGTGAGTGACATCATAGCACTGTAGTTCTGAGGGTTCTAGATGGATGCAACAATCTCCTGTTGCTTCTATGAAGGCCATAATAGACGACATCACCAAACAGCTCCATAGTCACATACACAGCAAAGGAGAGATGTTGTTTACACCTAGTGATGTCAGTGGTATTGAGTGACATCACAGCACAGTGCTAAGGCTCCTGGGCCTGGACACAGCAGCGGCTGCAATATCTCAACGGAGAATACGTTTATATATATGTGTGTGTGTGCGCGTATATATATATATATATATATATATATATATATATATATATATTTCTCCGCCGAAATCACTTTTAAACCCATTTCCACCTTTTTTTCCCTTCTCTTCCTCTTACTTTTTTTTCACGTTTTTTTACGTTTTTCTCCTTTTCGCCTCTTTTCTGGGCGTATTATTCTTCTTTTTCTTCTTTTTTTTCGTCTAATGCATACCCCATCAGTGCAGCAATGCTTATTCAATACCGCCAGCAGATGGAGACACTGGGGGATAATTTTCTAAGGATTTATACTGATTTTTCCTGTCTGAATTTGTCGCACAGAAAGTTGCAGGCCAAATATGTGTGACATTTCTGCGACTTTAGCTTCTAGAGCATTTTTACAACATTATACATAGGTGCTGAATACATAAAAAGCGACTGTTCAGCGACAGACAAGTCGCATCGGCTGAAAGTAGGCCAGAATGTCAGTCCATGTTGGAGCAGGTTTAGATACAGTCTAAAGTATAGATCTCAAAGTCTGTGCACAGAATTTAGCAAGGGCCTCGCACCTTCTGATGCATCAGGTAGGTGCACAATAGCATAGCCTAACCCTCTGTACTTTGGTCTATATTGATGCGGGACATAGACAGCCAGCTGATGACCAATCCATTAGTGCAATGGATGGCTGGAAGCATTTGTCTTTGCCTTTGCAATATCACAGAAGCAATGCATGGTCAATGTACAGCAATGACACACCTGTGTGAACAGCCAGGAGACCCCCCCCCCCCCCCCCATGTTATGTTACATAGTTACATAGTTAGTACGGTCGAAAAAAGACATATGTCCATCAAGTTCAACCAGGGAATTAAGGGGTAGGGGTGTGGCGCGATATTGGGGAAGGGATGAGATTTTATATTTCTTCATAAGCATTAATCTTATTTTGTCAATTAGGAACATTCAGCACCCACCCGCTATCAAGGCAGCTGCCTATCATGTCATGCCCTACCTGCACAGGTGTGCTGGCTACTCAAATGATCCAATTAAGGAGGCCATTTAGTCAGCAGCAGCAGAAGTCCTGTGCCTGGACGCTCCAACAGCGGCCAGACACAAGCAGAAGCAGCAGCAGCAGCACCACCTTTTGTTTTTTGGCTGCAGCAGCAAGGCCCACAGGGCTGGCTAGCTGGCTAGCCAGCAAGCAGGTAGCAATGAAAGTAGGAATCTTTCTTTTTAACCCTGTAAGGGGGTGGTGCACTGTACCCGAAGATACTGCCATATCGGGTCAATGCATAGGGCGACGGAAGCAAGCTTCGAAATCGGCCCCCGTTCTCAAAAATCCATTTAATATATGGTCCCCAGATAGGGGACGTATCAGATATTAAACTGATAAGAACAGATACTACACTTGATCTTAGCCAAAAGGCCGAGAAGCGATAACCGTGAAAGGGGCGGGCCCAACAAGGTCCCCTTCATGGGCACTATCACTGCTTGCTGTCAGGGAGGCTGCCAGACAATTTTCCATGCACACTCTGGGCTGGGGGGCAGTCAACCACCAGTACACACAGCAGAACCTAAACCCATACCATTATTGCTAAGCAGCAAGACAGGGGCCCATTGCACTCCCACGGGGCCTTTTTAAATGCAATCCATAACCCGGATTTGCCAGGAACCCTTCTTACTCCTCCTACTTGCATGTGACACTGGGCTTAGGATCTGCATAGGAAACACACACACAAGCACACACCTACCTTTGTTGCCTGCAGATGCCTCCTTGGCTGTCCCCAAACGGTATCAAACCAACACCCACGGGAAGCTGTAAGCATAGAGGACATGCCTGCACCCCATTGGACTTACCTGTGTGGGTTAAATCCGGGTTATTTGACAACCTATGGCGGTGATGGTTCTGCTCAGGCAGAGCAGTGCTGATGCTCCTCATAAAGCTGTCGCTGCTGTGAAGGTTCTAGGTGACATCACAAATCCCTATGGTTACATACACAACAAAGCTGGGTTGTTGTTGTTTACACTCTGCAAAGCCTGTGGAAGTGAGTGACATCATAGCACTGTAGTTCTGAGGGTTCTAGATGGATGCAACAATCTCCTGTTGCTTCTATGAAGGCCATAATAGACGACATCACCAAACAGCTCCATAGTCACATACACAGCAAAGGAGAGATGTTGTTTACACCTAGTGATGTCAGTGGTATTGAGTGACATCACAGCACAGTGCTAAGGCTCCTGGGCCTGGACACAGCAGCGGCTGCAATATCTCAACGGAGAATACGTTTATATATATGTGTGTGTGTGCGCGTATATATATATATATATATATATATATATATATATATATATATATTTCTCCGCCGAAATCACTTTTAAACCCATTTCCACCTTTTTTTCCCTTCTCTTCCTCTTACTTTTTTTTCACGTTTTTTTACGTTTTTCTCCTTTTCGCCTCTTTTCTGGGCGTATTATTCTTCTTTTTCTTCTTTTTTTTCGTCTAATGCATACCCCATCAGTGCAGCAATGCTTATTCAATACCGCCAGCAGATGGAGACACTGGGGGATAATTTTCTAAGGATTTATACTGATTTTTCCTGTCTGAATTTGTCGCACAGAAAGTTGCAGGCCAAATATGTGTGACATTTCTGCGACTTTAGCTTCTAGAGCATTTTTACAACATTATACATAGGTGCTGAATACATAAAAAGCGACTGTTCAGCGACAGACAAGTCGCATCGGCTGAAAGTAGGCCAGAATGTCAGTCCATGTTGGAGCAGGTTTAGATACAGTCTAAAGTATAGATCTCAAAGTCTGTGCACAGAATTTAGCAAGGGCCTCGCACCTTCTGATGCATCAGGTAGGTGCACAATAGCATAGCCTAACCCTCTGTACTTTGGTCTATATTGATGCGGGACATAGACAGCCAGCTGATGACCAATCCATTAGTGCAATGGATGGCTGGAAGCATTTGTCTTTGCCTTTGCAATACCACAGAAGCAATGCATGGTCAATGTACAGCAATGACACACCTGTGTGAACAGCCAGGAGACCCCCCCCCCCATGTTATGTTACATAGTTACATAGTTAGTACGGTCGAAAAAAGACATATGTCCATCAAGTTCAACCAGGGAATTAAGGGGTAGGGGTGTGGCGCGATATTGGGGAAGGGATGAGATTTTATATTTCTTCATAAGCATTAATCTTATTTTGTCAATTAGGAACATTCAGCACCCACCCGCTATCAAGGCAGCTGCCTATCATGTCATGCCCTACCTGCACAGGTGTGCTGGCTACTCAAATGATCCAATTAAGGAGGCCATTTAGTCAGCAGCAGCAGAAGTCCTGTGCCTGGACGCTCCAACAGCGGCCAGACACAAGCAGAAGCAGCAGCAGCAGCACCACCTTTTGTTTTTTGGCTGCAGCAGCAAGGCCCACAGGGCTGGCTAGCTGGCTAGCCAGCAAGCAGGTAGCAATGAAAGTAGGAATCTTTCTTTTTAACCCTGTAAGGGGGTGGTGCACTGTACCCGAAGATACTGCCATATCGGGTCAATGCATAGGGCGACGGAAGCAAGCTTCGAAATCGGCCCCCGTTCTCAAAAATCCATTTAATATATGGTCCCCAGATAGGGGACGTATCAGATATTAAACTGATAAGAACAGATACTACACTTGATCTTAGCCAAAAGGCCGAGAAGCGATAACCGTGAAAGGGGCGGGCCCAACAAGGTCCCCTTCATGGGCACTATCACTGCTTGCTGTCAGGGAGGCTGCCAGACAATTTTCCATGCACACTCTGGGCTGGGGGGCAGTCAACCACCAGTACACACAGCAGAACCTAAACCCATACCATTATTGCTAAGCAGCAAGACAGGGGCCCATTGCACTCCCACGGGGCCTTTTTAAATGCAATCCATAACCCGGATTTGCCAGGAACCCTTCTTACTCCTCCTACTTGCATGTGACACTGGGCTTAGGATCTGCATAGGAAACACACACACAAGCACACACCTACCTTTGTTGCCTGCAGATGCCTCCTTGGCTGTCCCCAAACGGTATCAAACCAACACCCACGGGAAGCTGTAAGCATAGAGGACATGCCTGCACCCCATTGGACTTACCTGTGTGGGTTAAATCCGGGTTATTTGACAACCTATGGCGGTGATGGTTCTGCTCAGGCAGAGCAGTGCTGATGCTCCTCATAAAGCTGTCGCTGCTGTGAAGGTTCTAGGTGACATCACAAATCCCTATGGTTACATACACAACAAAGCTGGGTTGTTGTTGTTTACACTCTGCAAGGCCTGTGGAAGTGAGTGACATCATAGCACTGTAGTTCTGAGGGTTCTAGATGGATGCAACAATCTCCTGTTGCTTCTATGAAGGCCATAATAGACGACATCACCAAACAGCTCCATAGTCACATACACAGCAAAGGAGAGATGTTGTTTACACCTAGTGATGTCAGTGGTATTGAGTGACATCACAGCACAGTGCTAAGGCTCCTGGGCCTGGACACAGCAGCGGCTGCAATATCTCAACGGAGAATACGTTTATATATATGTGTGTGTGTGCGCGTATATATATATATATATATATATATATATATATATATATATATATTTCTCCGCCGAAATCACTTTTAAACCCATTTCCACCTTTTTTTCCCTTCTCTTCCTCTTACTTTTTTTTCACGTTTTTTTACGTTTTTCTCCTTTTCGCCTCTTTTCTGGGCGTATTATTCTTCTTTTTCTTCTTTTTTTTCGTCTAATGCATACCCCATCAGTGCAGCAATGCTTATTCAATACCGCCAGCAGATGGAGACACTGGGGGATAATTTTCTAAGGATTTATACTGATTTTTCCTGTCTGAATTTGTCGCACAGAAAGTTGCAGGCCAAATATGTGTGACATTTCTGCGACTTTAGCTTCTAGAGCATTTTTACAACATTATACATAGGTGCTGAATACATAAAAAGCGACTGTTCAGCGACAGAACAAGTCGCATCGGCTGAAAGTAGGCCAGAATGTCAGTCCATGTTGGAGCAGGTTTAGATACAGTCTAAAGTATAGATCTCAAAGTCTGTGCACAGAATTTAGCAAGGGCCTCGCACCTTCTGATGCATCAGGTAGGTGCACAATAGCATAGCCTAACCCTCTGTACTTTGGTCTATATTGATGCGGGACATAGACAGCCAGCTGATGACCAATCCATTAGTGCAATGGATGGCTGGAAGCATTTGTCTTTGCCTTTGCAATACCACAGAAGCAATGCATGGTCAATGTACAGCAATGACACACCTGTGTGAACAGCCAGGAGACCCCCCCCCCCCCCCCATGTTATGTTACATAGTTACATAGTTAGTACGGTCGAAAAAAGACATATGTCCATCAAGTTCAACCAGGGAATTAAGGGGTAGGGGTGTGGCGCGATATTGGGGAAGGGATGAGATTTTATATTTCTTCATAAGCATTAATCTTATTTTGTCAATTAGGAACATTCAGCACCCACCCGCTATCAAGGCAGCTGCCTATCATGTCATGCCCTACCTGCACAGGTGTGCTGGCTACTCAAATGATCCAATTAAGGAGGCCATTTAGTCAGCAGCAGCAGAAGTCCTGTGCCTGGACGCTCCAACAGCGGCCAGACACAAGCAGAAGCAGCAGCAGCAGCACCACCTTTTGTTTTTTGGCTGCAGCAGCAAGGCCCACAGGGCTGGCTAGCTGGCTAGCCAGCAAGCAGGTAGCAATGAAAGTAGGAATCTTTCTTTTTAACCCTGTAAGGGGGTGGTGCACTGTACCCGAAGATACTGCCATATCGGGTCAATGCATAGGGCGACGGAAGCAAGCTTCGAAATCGGCCCCCGTTCTCAAAAATCCATTTAATATATGGTCCCCAGATAGGGGACGTATCAGATATTAAACTGATAAGAACAGATACTACACTTGATCTTAGCCAAAAGGCCGAGAAGCGATAACCGTGAAAGGGGCGGGCCCAACAAGGTCCCCTTCATGGGCACTATCACTGCTTGCTGTCAGGGAGGCTGCCAGACAATTTTCCATGCACACTCTGGGCTGGGGGGCAGTCAACCACCAGTACACACAGCAGAACCTAAACCCATACCATTATTGCTAAGCAGCAAGACAGGGGCCCATTGCACTCCCACGGGGCCTTTTTAAATGCAATCCATAACCCGGATTTGCCAGGAACCCTTCTTACTCCTCCTACTTGCATGTGACACTGGGCTTAGGATCTGCATAGGAAACACACACACAAGCACACACCTACCTTTGTTGCCTGCAGATGCCTCCTTGGCTGTCCCCAAACGGTATCAAACCAACACCCACGGGAAGCTGTAAGCATAGAGGACATGCCTGCACCCCATTGGACTTACCTGTGTGGGTTAAATCCGGGTTATTTGACAACCTATGGCGGTGATGGTTCTGCTCAGGCAGAGCAGTGCTGATGCTCCTCATAAAGCTGTCGCTGCTGTGAAGGTTCTAGGTGACATCACAAATCCCTATGGTTACATACACAACAAAGCTGGGTTGTTGTTGTTTACACTCTGCAAGGCCTGTGGAAGTGAGTGACATCATAGCACTGTAGTTCTGAGGGTTCTAGATGGATGCAACAATCTCCTGTTGCTTCTATGAAGGCCATAATAGACGACATCACCAAACAGCTCCATAGTCACATACACAGCAAAGGAGAGATGTTGTTTACACCTAGTGATGTCAGTGGTATTGAGTGACATCACAGCACAGTGCTAAGGCTCCTGGGCCTGGACACAGCAGCGGCTGCAATATCTCAACGGAGAATACGTTTATATATATGTGTGTGTGTGCGCGTATATATATATATATATATATATATATATATATATATATATATATTTCTCCGCCGAAATCACTTTTAAACCCATTTCCACCTTTTTTTCCCTTCTCTTCCTCTTACTTTTTTTTCACGTTTTTTTACGTTTTTCTCCTTTTCGCCTCTTTTCTGGGCGTATTATTCTTCTTTTTCTTCTTTTTTTTCGTCTAATGCATACCCCATCAGTGCAGCAATGCTTATTCAATACCGCCAGCAGATGGAGACACTGGGGGATAATTTTCTAAGGATTTATACTGATTTTTCCTGTCTGAATTTGTCGCACAGAAAGTTGCAGGCCAAATATGTGTGACATTTCTGCGACTTTAGCTTCTAGAGCATTTTTACAACATTATACATAGGTGCTGAATACATAAAAAGCGACTGTTCAGCGACAGACAAGTCGCATCGGCTGAAAGTAGGCCAGAATGTCAGTCCATGTTGGAGCAGGTTTAGATACAGTCTAAAGTATAGATCTCAAAGTCTGTGCACAGAATTTAGCAAGGGCCTCGCACCTTCTGATGCATCAGGTAGGTGCACAATAGCATAGCCTAACCCTCTGTACTTTGGTCTATATTGATGCGGGACATAGACAGCCAGCTGATGACCAATCCATTAGTGCAATGGATGGCTGGAAGCATTTGTCTTTGCCTTTGCAATACCACAGAAGCAATGCATGGTCAATGTACAGCAATGACACACCTGTGTGAACAGCCAGGAGACCCCCCCCCCCCCATGTTATGTTACATAGTTACATAGTTAGTACGGTCGAAAAAAGACATATGTCCATCAAGTTCAACCAGGGAATTAAGGGGTAGGGGTGTGGCGCGATATTGGGGAAGGGATGAGATTTTATATTTCTTCATAAGCATTAATCTTATTTTGTCAATTAGGAACATTCAGCACCCACCCGCTATCAAGGCAGCTGCCTATCATGTCATGCCCTACCTGCACAGGTGTGCTGGCTACTCAAATGATCCAATTAAGGAGGCCATTTAGTCAGCAGCAGCAGAAGTCCTGTGCCTGGACGCTCCAACAGCGGCCAGACACAAGCAGAAGCAGCAGCAGCAGCACCACCTTTTGTTTTTTGGCTGCAGCAGCAAGGCCCACAGGGCTGGCTAGCTGGCTAGCCAGCAAGCAGGTAGCAATGAAAGTAGGAATCTTTCTTTTTAACCCTGTAAGGGGGTGGTGCACTGTACCCGAAGATACTGCCATATCGGGTCAATGCATAGGGCGACGGAAGCAAGCTTCGAAATCGGCCCCCGTTCTCAAAAATCCATTTAATATATGGTCCCCAGATAGGGGACGTATCAGATATTAAACTGATAAGAACAGATACTACACTTGATCTTAGCCAAAAGGCCGAGAAGCGATAACCGTGAAAGGGGCGGGCCCAACAAGGTCCCCTTCATGGGCACTATCACTGCTTGCTGTCAGGGAGGCTGCCAGACAATTTTCCATGCACACTCTGGGCTGGGGGGCAGTCAACCACCAGTACACACAGCAGAACCTAAACCCATACCATTATTGCTAAGCAGCAAGACAGGGGCCCATTGCACTCCCACGGGGCCTTTTTAAATGCAATCCATAACCCGGATTTGCCAGGAACCCTTCTTACTCCTCCTACTTGCATGTGACACTGGGCTTAGGATCTGCATAGGAAACACACACACAAGCACACACCTACCTTTGTTGCCTGCAGATGCCTCCTTGGCTGTCCCCAAACGGTATCAAACCAACACCCACGGGAAGCTGTAAGCATAGAGGACATGCCTGCACCCCATTGGACTTACCTGTGTGGGTTAAATCCGGGTTATTTGACAACCTATGGCGGTGATGGTTCTGCTCAGGCAGAGCAGTGCTGATGCTCCTCATAAAGCTGTCGCTGCTGTGAAGGTTCTAGGTGACATCACAAATCCCTATGGTTACATACACAACAAAGCTGGGTTGTTGTTGTTTACACTCTGCAAGGCCTGTGGAAGTGAGTGACATCATAGCACTGTAGTTCTGAGGGTTCTAGATGGATGCAACAATCTCCTGTTGCTTCTATGAAGGCCATAATAGACGACATCACCAAACAGCTCCATAGTCACATACACAGCAAAGGAGAGATGTTGTTTACACCTAGTGATGTCAGTGGTATTGAGTGACATCACAGCACAGTGCTAAGGCTCCTGGGCCTGGACACAGCAGCGGCTGCAATATCTCAACGGAGAATACGTTTATATATATGTGTGTGTGTGCGCGTATATATATATATATATATATATATATATATATATATTTCTCCGCCGAAATCACTTTTAAACCCATTTCCACCTTTTTTTCCCTTCTCTTCCTCTTACTTTTTTTTCACGTTTTTTTACGTTTTTCTCCTTTTCGCCTCTTTTCTGGGCGTATTATTCTTCTTTTTCTTCTTTTTTTTCGTCTAATGCATACCCCATCAGTGCAGCAATGCTTATTCAATACCGCCAGCAGATGGAGACACTGGGGGATAATTTTCTAAGGATTTATACTGATTTTTCCTGTCTGAATTTGTCGCACAGAAAGTTGCAGGCCAAATATGTGTGACATTTCTGCGACTTTAGCTTCTAGAGCATTTTTACAACATTATACATAGGTGCTGAATACATAAAAAGCGACTGTTCAGCGACAGACAAGTCGCATCGGCTGAAAGTAGGCCAGAATGTCAGTCCATGTTGGAGCAGGTTTAGATACAGTCTAAAGTATAGATCTCAAAGTCTGTGCACAGAATTTAGCAAGGGCCTCGCACCTTCTGATGCATCAGGTAGGTGCACAATAGCATAGCCTAACCCTCTGTACTTTGGTCTATATTGATGTGGGACATAGACAGCCAGCTGATGACCAATCCATTAGTGCAATGGATGGCTGGAAGCATTTGTCTTTGCCTTTGCAATACCACAGAAGCAATGCATGGTCAATGTACAGCAATGACACACCTGTGTGAACAGCCAGGAGACCCCCCCCCCCCCATGTTATGTTACATAGTTACATAGTTAGTACGGTCGAAAAAAGACATATGTCCATCAAGTTCAACCAGGGAATTAAGGGGTAGGGGTGTGGCGCGATATTGGGGAAGGGATGAGATTTTATATTTCTTCATAAGCATTAATCTTATTTTGTTAATTAGGAACATTCAGCACCCACCCGCTATCAAGGCAGCTGCCTATCATGTCATGCCCTACCTGCACAGGTGTGCTGGCTACTCAAATGATCCAATTAAGGAGGCCATTTAGTCAGCAGCAGCAGAAGTCCTGTGCCTGGACGCTCCAACAGCGGCCAGACACAAGCAGAAGCAGCAGCAGCAGCACCACCTTTTGTTTTTTGGCTGCAGCAGCAAGGCCCACAGGGCTGGCTAGCTGGCTAGCCAGCAAGCAGGTAGCAATGAAAGTAGGAATCTTTCTTTTTAACCCTGTAAGGGGGTGGTGCACTGTACCCGAAGATACTGCCATATCGGGTCAATGCATAGGGCGACGGAAGCAAGCTTCGAAATCGGCCCCCGTTCTCAAAAATCCATTTAATATATGGTCCCCAGATAGGGGACGTATCAGATATTAAACTGATAAGAACAGATACTACACTTGATCTTAGCCAAAAGGCCGAGAAGCGATAACCGTGAAAGGGGCGGGCCCAACAAGGTCCCCTTCATGGGCACTATCACTGCTTGCTGTCAGGGAGGCTGCCAGACAATTTTCCATGCACACTCTGGGCTGGGGGGCAGTCAACCACCAGTACACACAGCAGAACCTAAACCCATACCATTATTGCTAAGCAGCAAGACAGGGGCCCATTGCACTCCCACGGGGCCTTTTTAAATGCAATCCATAACCCGGATTTGCCAGGAACCCTTCTTACTCCTCCTACTTGCATGTGACACTGGGCTTAGGATCTGCATAGGAAACACACACACAAGCACACACCTACCTTTGTTGCCTGCAGATGCCTCCTTGGCTGTCCCCAAACGGTATCAAACCAACACCCACGGGAAGCTGTAAGCATAGAGGACATGCCTGCACCCCATTGGACTTACCTGTGTGGGTTAAATCCGGGTTATTTGACAACCTATGGCGGTGATGGTTCTGCTCAGGCAGAGCAGTGCTGATGCTCCTCATAAAGCTGTCGCTGCTGTGAAGGTTCTAGGTGACATCACAAATCCCTATGGTTACATACACAACAAAGCTGGGTTGTTGTTGTTTACACTCTGCAAGGCCTGTGGAAGTGAGTGACATCATAGCACTGTAGTTCTGAGGGTTCTAGATGGATGCAACAATCTCCTGTTGCTTCTATGAAGGCCATAATAGACGACATCACCAAACAGCTCCATAGTCACATACACAGCAAAGGAGAGATGTTGTTTACACCTAGTGATGTCAGTGGTATTGAGTGACATCACAGCACAGTGCTAAGGCTCCTGGGCCTGGACACAGCAGCGGCTGCAATATCTCAACGGAGAATACGTTTATATATATGTGTGTGTGTGCGCGTGTATATATATATATATATATATATATATATATATATATATATATTTCTCCGCCGAAATCACTTTTAAACCCATTTCCACCTTTTTTTCCCTTCTCTTCCTCTTACTTTTTTTTCACGTTTTTTTACGTTTTTCTCCTTTTCGCCTCTTTTCTGGGCGTATTATTCTTCTTTTTCTTCTTTTTTTTCGTCTAATGCATACCCCATCAGTGCAGCAATGCTTATTCAATACCGCCAGCAGATGGAGACACTGGGGGATAATTTTCTAAGGATTTATACTGATTTTTCCTGTCTGAATTTGTCGCACAGAAAGTTGCAGGCCAAATATGTGTGACATTTCTGCGACTTTAGCTTCTAGAGCATTTTTACAACATTATACATAGGTGCTGAATACATAAAAAGCGACTGTTCAGCGACAGACAAGTCGCATCGGCTGAAAGTAGGCCAGAATGTCAGTCCATGTTGGAGCAGGTTTAGATACAGTCTAAAGTATAGATCTCAAAGTCTGTGCACAGAATTTAGCAAGGGCCTCGCACCTTCTGATGCATCAGGTAGGTGCACAATAGCATAGCCTAACCCTCTGTACTTTGGTCTATATTGATGCGGGACATAGACAGCCAGCTGATGACCAATCCATTAGTGCAATGGATGGCTGGAAGCATTTGTCTTTGCCTTTGCAATACCACAGAAGCAATGCATGGTCAATGTACAGCAATGACACACCTGTGTGAACAGCCAGGAGACCCCCCCCCCCCCCCCCCCATGTTATGTTACATAGTTACATAGTTAGTACGGTCGAAAAAAGACATATGTCCATCAAGTTCAACCAGGGAATTAAGGGGTAGGGGTGTGGCGCGATATTGGGGAAGGGATGAGATTTTATATTTCTTCATAAGCATTAATCTTATTTTGTCAATTAGGAACATTCAGCACCCACCCGCTATCAAGGCAGCTGCCTATCATGTCATGCCCTACCTGCACAGGTGTGCTGGCTACTCAAATGATCCAATTAAGGAGGCCATTTAGTCAGCAGCAGCAGAAGTCCTGTGCCTGGACGCTCCAACAGCGGCCAGACACAAGCAGAAGCAGCAGCAGCAGCACCACCTTTTGTTTTTTGGCTGCAGCAGCAAGGCCCACAGGGCTGGCTAGCTGGCTAGCCAGCAAGCAGGTAGCAATGAAAGTAGGAATCTTTCTTTTTAACCCTGTAAGGGGGTGGTGCACTGTACCCGAAGATACTGCCATATCGGGTCAATGCATAGGGCGACGGAAGCAAGCTTCGAAATCGGCCCCCGTTCTCAAAAATCCATTTAATATATGGTCCCCAGATAGGGGACGTATCAGATATTAAACTGATAAGAACAGATACTACACTTGATCTTAGCCAAAAGGCCGAGAAGCGATAACCGTGAAAGGGGCGGGCCCAACAAGGTCCCCTTCATGGGCACTATCACTGCTTGCTGTCAGGGAGGCTGCCAGACAATTTTCCATGCACACTCTGGGCTGGGGGGCAGTCAACCACCAGTACACACAGCAGAACCTAAACCCATACCATTATTGCTAAGCAGCAAGACAGGGGCCCATTGCACTCCCACGGGGCCTTTTTAAATGCAATCCATAACCCGGATTTGCCAGGAACCCTTCTTACTCCTCCTACTTGCATGTGACACTGGGCTTAGGATCTGCATAGGAAACACACACACAAGCACACACCTACCTTTGTTGCCTGCAGATGCCTCCTTGGCTGTCCCCAAACGGTATCAAACCAACACCCACGGGAAGCTGTAAGCATAGATGACATGCCTGCACCCCATTGGACTTACCTGTGTGGGTTAAATCCGGGTTATTTGACAACCTATGGCGGTGATGGTTCTGCTCAGGCAGAGCAGTGCTGATGCTCCTCATAAAGCTGTCGCTGCTGTGAAGGTTCTAGGTGACATCACAAATCCCTATGGTTACATACACAACAAAGCTGGGTTGTTGTTGTTTACACTCTGCAAGGCCTGTGGAAGTGAGTGACATCATAGCACTGTAGTTCTGAGGGTTCTAGATGGATGCAACAATCTCCTGTTGCTTCTATGAAGGCCATAATAGACGACATCACCAAACAGCTCCATAGTCACATACACAGCAAAGGAGAGATGTTGTTTACACCTAGTGATGTCAGTGGTATTGAGTGACATCACAGCACAGTGCTAAGGCTCCTGGGCCTGGACACAGCAGCGGCTGCAATATCTCAACGGAGAATACGTTTATATATATGTGTGTGTGTGCGCGTATATATATATATATATATATATATATATATATATATATATATATTTCTCCGCCGAAATCACTTTTAAACCCATTTCCACCTTTTTTTCCCTTCTCTTCCTCTTACTTTTTTTTCACGTTTTTTTACGTTTTTCTCCTTTTCGCCTCTTTTCTGGGCGTATTATTCTTCTTTTTCTTCTTTTTTTTCGTCTAATGCATACCCCATCAGTGCAGCAATGCTTATTCAATACCGCCAGCAGATGGAGACACTGGGGGATAATTTTCTAAGGATTTATACTGATTTTTCCTGTCTGAATTTGTCGCACAGAAAGTTGCAGGCCAAATATGTGTGACATTTCTGCGACTTTAGCTTCTAGAGCATTTTTACAACATTATACATAGGTGCTGAATACATAAAAAGCGACTGTTCAGCGACAGACAAGTCGCATCGGCTGAAAGTAGGCCAGAATGTCAGTCCATGTTGGAGCAGGTTTAGATACAGTCTAAAGTATAGATCTCAAAGTCTGTGCACAGAATTTAGCAAGGGCCTCGCACCTTCTGATGCATCAGGTAGGTGCACAATAGCATAGCCTAACCCTCTGTACTTTGGTCTATATTGATGCGGGACATAGACAGCCAGCTGATGACCAATCCATTAGTGCAATGGATGGCTGGAAGCATTTGTCTTTGCCTTTGCAATACCACAGAAGCAATGCATGGTCAATGTACAGCAATGACACACCTGTGTGAACAGCCAGGAGACCCCCCCCCCCCCCATGTTATGTTACATAGTTACATAGTTAGTACGGTCGAAAAAAGACATATGTCCATCAAGTTCAACCAGGGAATTAAGGGGTAGGGGTGTGGCGCGATATTGGGGAAGGGATGAGATTTTATATTTCTTCATAAGCATTAATCTTATTTTGTCAATTAGGAACATTCAGCACCCACCCGCTATCAAGGCAGCTGCCTATCATGTCATGCCCTACCTGCACAGGTGTGCTGGCTACTCAAATGATCCAATTAAGGAGGCCATTTAGTCAGCAGCAGCAGAAGTCCTGTGCCTGGACGCTCCAACAGCGGCCAGACACAAGCAGAAGCAGCAGCAGCAGCACCACCTTTTGTTTTTTGGCTGCAGCAGCAAGGCCCACAGGGCTGGCTAGCTGGCTAGCCAGCAAGCAGGTAGCAATGAAAGTAGGAATCTTTCTTTTTAACCCTGTAAGGGGGTGGTGCACTGTACCCGAAGATACTGCCATATCGGGTCAATGCATAGGGCGACGGAAGCAAGCTTCGAAATCGGCCCCCGTTCTCAAAAATCCATTTAATATATGGTCCCCAGATAGGGGACGTATCAGATATTAAACTGATAAGAACAGATACTACACTTGATCTTAGCCAAAAGGCCGAGAAGCGATAACCGTGAAAGGGGCGGGCCCAACAAGGTCCCCTTCATGGGCACTATCACTGCTTGCTGTCAGGGAGGCTGCCAGACAATTTTCCATGCACACTCTGGGCTGGGGGGCAGTCAACCACCAGTACACACAGCAGAACCTAAACCCATACCATTATTGCTAAGCAGCAAGACAGGGGCCCATTGCACTCCCACGGGGCCTTTTTAAATGCAATCCATAACCCGGATTTGCCAGGAACCCTTCTTACTCCTCCTACTTGCATGTGACACTGGGCTTAGGATCTGCATAGGAAACACACACACAAGCACACACCTACCTTTGTTGCCTGCAGATGCCTCCTTGGCTGTCCCCAAACGGTATCAAACCAACACCCACGGGAAGCTGTAAGCATAGAGGACATGCCTGCACCCCATTGGACTTACCTGTGTGGGTTAAATCCGGGTTATTTGACAACCTATGGCGGTGATGGTTCTGCTCAGGCAGAGCAGTGCTGATGCTCCTCATAAAGCTGTCGCTGCTGTGAAGGTTCTAGGTGACATCACAAATCCCTATGGTTACATACACAACAAAGCTGGGTTGTTGTTGTTTACACTCTGCAAGGCCTGTGGAAGTGAGTGACATCATAGCACTGTAGTTCTGAGGGTTCTAGATGGATGCAACAATCTCCTGTTGCTTCTATGAAGGCCATAATAGACGACATCACCAAACAGCTCCATAGTCACATACACAGCAAAGGAGAGATGTTGTTTACACCTAGTGATGTCAGTGGTATTGAGTGACATCACAGCACAGTGCTAAGGCTCCTGGGCCTGGACACAGCAGCGGCTGCAATATCTCAACGGAGAATACGTTTATATATATGTGTGTGTGTGCGCGTGTATATATATATATATATATATATATATATATATATATATTTCTCCGCCGAAATCACTTTTAAACCCATTTCCACCTTTTTTTCCCTTCTCTTCCTCTTACTTTTTTTTCACGTTTTTTTACGTTTTTCTCCTTTTCGCCTCTTTTCTGGGCGTATTATTCTTCTTTTTCTTCTTTTTTTTCGTCTAATGCATACCCCATCAGTGCAGCAATGCTTATTCAATACCGCCAGCAGATGGAGACACTGGGGGATAATTTTCTAAGGATTTATACTGATTTTTCCTGTCTGAATTTGTCGCACAGAAAGTTGCAGGCCAAATATGTGTGACATTTCTGCGACTTTAGCTTCTAGAGCATTTTTACAACATTATACATAGGTGCTGAATACATAAAAAGCGACTGTTCAGCGACAGACAAGTCGCATCGGCTGAAAGTAGGCCAGAATGTCAGTCCATGTTGGAGCAGGTTTAGATACAGTCTAAAGTATAGATCTCAAAGTCTGTGCACAGAATTTAGCAAGGGCCTCGCACCTTCTGATGCATCAGGTAGGTGCACAATAGCATAGCCTAACCCTCTGTACTTTGGTCTATATTGATGCGGGACATAGACAGCCAGCTGATGACCAATCCATTAGTGCAATGGATGGCTGGAAGCATTTGTCTTTGCCTTTGCAATACCACAGAAGCAATGCATGGTCAATGTACAGCAATGACACACCTGTGTGAACAGCCAGGAGACCCCCCCCCCCCCCCCCCCATGTTATGTTACATAGTTACATAGTTAGTACGGTCGAAAAAAGACATATGTCCATCAAGTTCAACCAGGGAATTAAGGGGTAGGGGTGTGGCGCGATATTGGGGAAGGGATGAGATTTTATATTTCTTCATAAGCATTAATCTTATTTTGTCAATTAGGAACATTCAGCACCCACCCGCTATCAAGGCAGCTGCCTATCATGTCATGCCCTACCTGCACAGGTGTGCTGGCTACTCAAATGATCCAATTAAGGAGGCCATTTAGTCAGCAGCAGCAGAAGTCCTGTGCCTGGACGCTCCAACAGCGGCCAGACACAAGCAGAAGCAGCAGCAGCAGCACCACCTTTTGTTTTTTGGCTGCAGCAGCAAGGCCCACAGGGCTGGCTAGCTGGCTAGCCAGCAAGCAGGTAGCAATGAAAGTAGGAATCTTTCTTTTTAACCCTGTAAGGGGGTGGTGCACTGTACCCGAAGATACTGCCATATCGGGTCAATGCATAGGGCGACGGAAGCAAGCTTCGAAATCGGCCCCCGTTCTCAAAAATCCATTTAATATATGGTCCCCAGATAGGGGACGTATCAGATATTAAACTGATAAGAACAGATACTACACTTGATCTTAGCCAAAAGGCCGAGAAGCGATAACCGTGAAAGGGGCGGGCCCAACAAGGTCCCCTTCATGGGCACTATCACTGCTTGCTGTCAGGGAGGCTGCCAGACAATTTTCCATGCACACTCTGGGCTGGGGGGCAGTCAACCACCAGTACACACAGCAGAACCTAAACCCATACCATTATTGCTAAGCAGCAAGACAGGGGCCCATTGCACTCCCACGGGGCCTTTTTAAATGCAATCCATAACCCGGATTTGCCAGGAACCCTTCTTACTCCTCCTACTTGCATGTGACACTGGGCTTAGGATCTGCATAGGAAACACACACACAAGCACACACCTACCTTTGTTGCCTGCAGATGCCTCCTTGGCTGTCCCCAAACGGTATCAAACCAACACCCACGGGAAGCTGTAAGCATAGATGACATGCCTGCACCCCATTGGACTTACCTGTGTGGGTTAAATCCGGGTTATTTGACAACCTATGGCGGTGATGGTTCTGCTCAGGCAGAGCAGTGCTGATGCTCCTCATAAAGCTGTCGCTGCTGTGAAGGTTCTAGGTGACATCACAAATCCCTATGGTTACATACACAACAAAGCTGGGTTGTTGTTGTTTACACTCTGCAAGGCCTGTGGAAGTGAGTGACATCATAGCACTGTAGTTCTGAGGGTTCTAGATGGATGCAACAATCTCCTGTTGCTTCTATGAAGGCCATAATAGACGACATCACCAAACAGCTCCATAGTCACATACACAGCAAAGGAGAGATGTTGTTTACACCTAGTGATGTCAGTGGTATTGAGTGACATCACAGCACAGTGCTAAGGCTCCTGGGCCTGGACACAGCAGCGGCTGCAATATCTCAACGGAGAATACGTTTATATATATGTGTGTGTGTGCGCGTATATATATATATATATATATATATATATATATATATATATATATATATTTCTCCGCCGAAATCACTTTTAAACCCATTTCCACCTTTTTTTCCCTTCTCTTCCTCTTACTTTTTTTTCACGTTTTTTTACGTTTTTCTCCTTTTCGCCTCTTTTCTGGGCGTATTATTCTTCTTTTTCTTCTTTTTTTTCGTCTAATGCATACCCCATCAGTGCAGCAATGCTTATTCAATACCGCCAGCAGATGGAGACACTGGGGGATAATTTTCTAAGGATTTATACTGATTTTTCCTGTCTGAATTTGTCGCACAGAAAGTTGCAGGCCAAATATGTGTGACATTTCTGCGACTTTAGCTTCTAGAGCATTTTTACAACATTATACATAGGTGCTGAATACATAAAAAGCGACTGTTCAGCGACAGACAAGTCGCATCGGCTGAAAGTAGGCCAGAATGTCAGTCCATGTTGGAGCAGGTTTAGATACAGTCTAAAGTATAGATCTCAAAGTCTGTGCACAGAATTTAGCAAGGGCCTCGCACCTTCTGATGCATCAGGTAGGTGCACAATAGCATAGCCTAACCCTCTGTACTTTGGTCTATATTGATGCGGGACATAGACAGCCAGCTGATGACCAATCCATTAGTGCAATGGATGGCTGGAAGCATTTGTCTTTGCCTTTGCAATACCACAGAAGCAATGCATGGTCAATGTACAGCAATGACACACCTGTGTGAACAGCCAGGAGACCCCCCCCCCCCCCCATGTTATGTTACATAGTTACATAGTTAGTACGGTCGAAAAAAGACATATGTCCATCAAGTTCAACCAGGGAATTAAGGGGTAGGGGTGTGGCGCGATATTGGGGAAGGGATGAGATTTTATATTTCTTCATAAGCATTAATCTTATTTTGTCAATTAGGAACATTCAGCACCCACCCGCTATCAAGGCAGCTGCCTATCATGTCATGCCCTACCTGCACAGGTGTGCTGGCTACTCAAATGATCCAATTAAGGAGGCCATTTAGTCAGCAGCAGCAGAAGTCCTGTGCCTGGACGCTCCAACAGCGGCCAGACACAAGCAGAAGCAGCAGCAGCAGCACCACCTTTTGTTTTTTGGCTGCAGCAGCAAGGCCCACAGGGCTGGCTAGCTGGCTAGCCAGCAAGCAGGTAGCAATGAAAGTAGGAATCTTTCTTTTTAACCCTGTAAGGGGGTGGTGCACTGTACCCGAAGATACTGCCATATCGGGTCAATGCATAGGGCGACGGAAGCAAGCTTCGAAATCGGCCCCCGTTCTCAAAAATCCATTTAATATATGGTCCCCAGATAGGGGACGTATCAGATATTAAACTGATAAGAACAGATACTACACTTGATCTTAGCCAAAAGGCCGAGAAGCGATAACCGTGAAAGGGGCGGGCCCAACAAGGTCCCCTTCATGGGCACTATCACTGTTTGCTGTCAGGGAGGCTGCCAGACAATTTTCCATGCACACTCTGGGCTGGGGGGCAGTCAACCACCAGTACACACAGCAGAACCTAAACCCATACCATTATTGCTAAGCAGCAAGACAGGGGCCCATTGCACTCCCACGGGGCCTTTTTAAATGCAATCCATAACCCGGATTTGCCAGGAACCCTTCTTACTCCTCCTACTTGCATGTGACACTGGGCTTAGGATCTGCATAGGAAACACACACACAAGCACACACCTACCTTTGTTGCCTGCAGATGCCTCCTTGGCTGTCCCCAAACGGTATCAAACCAACACCCACGGGAAGCTGTAAGCATAGAGGACATGCCTGCACCCCATTGGACTTACCTGTGTGGGTTAAATCCGGGTTATTTGACAACCTATGGCGGTGATGGTTCTGCTCAGGCAGAGCAGTGCTGATGCTCCTCATAAAGCTGTCGCTGCTGTGAAGGTTCTAGGTGACATCACAAATCCCTATGGTTACATACACAACAAAGCTGGGTTGTTGTTGTTTACACTCTGCAAGGCCTGTGGAAGTGAGTGACATCATAGCACTGTAGTTCTGAGGGTTCTAGATGGATGCAACAATCTCCTGTTGCTTCTATGAAGGCCATAATAGACGACATCACCAAACAGCTCCATAGTCACATACACAGCAAAGGAGAGATGTTGTTTACACCTAGTGATGTCAGTGGTATTGAGTGACATCACAGCACAGTGCTAAGGCTCCTGGGCCTGGACACAGCAGCGGCTGCAATATCTCAACGGAGAATACGTTTATATATATGTGTGTGTGTGCGCGTATATATATATATATATATATATATATATATATATATATATATTTCTCCGCCGAAATCACTTTTAAACCCATTTCCACCTTTTTTTCCCTTCTCTTCCTCTTACTTTTTTTTCACGTTTTTTTACGTTTTTCTCCTTTTCGCCTCTTTTCTGGGCGTATTATTCTTCTTTTTCTTCTTTTTTTTCGTCTAATGCATACCCCATCAGTGCAGCAATGCTTATTCAATACCGCCAGCAGATGGAGACACTGGGGGATAATTTTCTAAGGATTTATACTGATTTTTCCTGTCTGAATTTGTCGCACAGAAAGTTGCAGGCCAAATATGTGTGACATTTCTGCGACTTTAGCTTCTAGAGCATTTTTACAACATTATACATAGGTGCTGAATACATAAAAAGCGACTGTTCAGCGACAGACAAGTTGCATCGGCTGAAAGTAGGCCAGAATGTCAGTCCATGTTGGAGCAGGTTTAGATACAGTCTAAAGTATAGATCTCAAAGTCTGTGCACAGAATTTAGCAAGGGCCTCGCACCTTCTGATGCATCAGGTAGGTGCACAATAGCATAGCCTAACCCTCTGTACTTTGGTCTATATTGATGCGGGACATAGACAGCCAGCTGATGACCAATCCATTAGTGCAATGGATGGCTGGAAGCATTTGTCTTTGCCTTTGCAATACCACAGAAGCAATGCATGGTCAATGTACAGCAATGACACACCTGTGTGAACAGCCAGGAGACCCCCCCCCCATGTTATGTTACATAGTTACATAGTTAGTACGGTCGAAAAAAGACATATGTCCATCAAGTTCAACCAGGGAATTAAGGGGTAGGGGTGTGGCGCGATATTGGGGAAGGGATGAGATTTTATATTTCTTCATAAGCATTAATCTTATTTTGTCAATTAGGAACATTCAGCACCCACCCGCTATCAAGGCAGCTGCCTATCATGTCATGCCCTACCTGCACAGGTGTGCTGGCTACTCAAATGATCCAATTAAGGAGGCCATTTAGTCAGCAGCAGCAGAAGTCCTGTGCCTGGACGCTCCAACAGCGGCCAGACACAAGCAGAAGCAGCAGCAGCAGCACCACCTTTTGTTTTTTGGCTGCAGCAGCAAGGCCCACAGGGCTGGCTAGCTGGCTAGCCAGCAAGCAGGTAGCAATGAAAGTAGGAATCTTTCTTTTTAACCCTGTAAGGGGGTGGTGCACTGTACCCGAAGATACTGCCATATCGGGTCAATGCATAGGGCGACGGAAGCAAGCTTCGAAATCGGCCCCCGTTCTCAAAAATCCATTTAATATATGGTCCCCAGATAGGGGACGTATCAGATATTAAACTGATAAGAACAGATACTACACTTGATCTTAGCCAAAAGGCCGAGAAGCGATAACCGTGAAAGGGGCGGGCCCAACAAGGTCCCCTTCATGGGCACTATCACTGCTTGCTGTCAGGGAGGCTGCCAGACAATTTTCCATGCACACTCTGGGCTGGGGGCAGTCAACCACCAGTACACACAGCAGAACCTAAACCCATACCATTATTGCTAAGCAGCAAGACAGGGGCCCATTGCACTCCCACGGGGCCTTTTTAAATGCAATCCATAACCCGGATTTGCCAGGAACCCTTCTTACTCCTCCTACTTGCATGTGACACTGGGCTTAGGATCTGCATAGGAAACACACACACAAGCACACACCTACCTTTGTTGCCTGCAGATGCCTCCTTGGCTGTCCCCAAACGGTATCAAACCAACACCCACGGGAAGCTGTAAGCATAGAGGACATGCCTGCACCCCATTGGACTTACCTGTGTGGGTTAAATCCGGGTTATTTGACAACCTATGGCGGTGATGGTTCTGCTCAGGCAGAGCAGTGCTGATGCTCCTCATAAAGCTGTCGCTGCTGTGAAGGTTCTAGGTGACATCACAAATCCCTATGGTTACATACACAACAAAGCTGGGTTGTTGTTGTTTACACTCTGCAAGGCCTGTGGAAGTGAGTGACATCATAGCACTGTAGTTCTGAGGGTTCTAGATGGATGCAACAATCTCCTGTTGCTTCTATGAAGGCCATAATAGACGACATCACCAAACAGCTCCATAGTCACATACACAGCAAAGGAGAGATGTTGTTTACACCTAGTGATGTCAGTGGTATTGAGTGACATCACAGCACAGTGCTAAGGCTCCTGGGCCTGGACACAGCAGCGGCTGCAATATCTCAACGGAGAATACGTTTATATATATGTGTGTGTGCGCGTATATATATATATATATATATATATATATATATATATATATATATATTATATTTCTCCGCCGAAATCACTTTTAAACCCATTTCCACCTTTTTTTCCCTTCTCTTCCTCTTACTTTTTTTTCACGTTTTTTTACGTTTTTCTCCTTTTCGCCTCTTTTCTGGGCGTATTATTCTTCTTTTTCTTCTTTTTTTTCGTCTAATGCATACCCCATCAGTGCAGCAATGTTATTCAATACCGCCAGCAGATGGAGACACTGGGGGATAATTTTCTAAGGATTTATACTGATTTTTCCTGTCTGAATTTGTCGCACAGAAAGTTGCAGGCCAAATATGTGTGACATTTCTGCGACTTTAGCTTCTAGAGCATTTTTACAACATTATACATAGGTGCTGAATACATAAAAAGCGACTGTTCAGCGACAGACAAGTCGCATCGGCTGAAAGTAGGCCAGAATGTCAGTCCATGTTGGAGCAGGTTTAGATACAGTCTAAAGTATAGATCTCAAAGTCTGTGCACAGAATTTAGCAAGGGCCTCGCACCTTCTGATGCATCAGGTAGGTGCACAATAGCATAGCCTAACCCTCTGTACTTTGGTCTATATTGATGTGGGACATAGACAGCCAGCTGATGACCAATCCATTAGTGCAATGGATGGCTGGAAGCATTTGTCTTTGCCTTTGCAATACCACAGAAGCAATGCATGGTCAATGTACAGCAATGACACACCTGTGTGAACAGCCAGGAGACCCCCCCCCCCATGTTATGTTACATAGTTACATAGTTAGTACGGTCGAAAAAAGACATATGTCCATCAAGTTCAACCAGGGAATTAAGGGGTAGGGGTGTGGCGCGATATTGGGGAAGGGATGAGATTTTATATTTCTTCATAAGCATTAATCTTATTTTGTCAATTAGGAACATTCAGCACCCACCCGCTATCAAGGCAGCTGCCTATCATGTCATGCCCTACCTGCACAGGTGTGCTGGCTACTCAAATGATCCAATTAAGGAGGCCATTTAGTCAGCAGCAGCAGAAGTCCTGTGCCTGGACGCTCCAACAGCGGCCAGACACAAGCAGAAGCAGCAGCAGCAGCACCACCTTTTGTTTTTTGGCTGCAGCAGCAAGGCCCACAGGGCTGGCTAGCTGGCTAGCCAGCAAGCAGGTAGCAATGAAAGTAGGAATCTTTCTTTTTAACCCTGTAAGGGGGTGGTGCACTGTACCCGAAGATACTGCCATATCGGGTCAATGCATAGGGCGACGGAAGCAAGCTTCGAAATCGGCCCCCGTTCTCAAAAATCCATTTAATATATGGTCCCCAGATAGGGGACGTATCAGATATTAAACTGATAAGAACAGATACTACACTTGATCTTAGCCAAAAGGCCGAGAAGCGATAACCGTGAAAGGGGCGGGCCCAACAAGGTCCCCTTCATGGGCACTATCACTGCTTGCTGTCAGGGAGGCTGCCAGACAATTTTCCATGCACACTCTGGGCTGGGGGGCAGTCAACCACCAGTACACACAGCAGAACCTAAACCCATACCATTATTGCTAAGCAGCAAGACAGGGGCCCATTGCACTCCCACGGGGCCTTTTTAAATGCAATCCATAACCCGGATTTGCCAGGAACCCTTCTTACTCCTCCTACTTGCATGTGACACTGGGCTTAGGATCTGCATAGGAAACACACACACAAGCACACACCTACCTTTGTTGCCTGCAGATGCCTCCTTGGCTGTCCCCAAACGGTATCAAACCAACACCCACGGGAAGCTGTAAGCATAGAGGACATGCCTGCACCCCATTGGACTTACCTGTGTGGGTTAAATCCGGGTTATTTGACAACCTATGGCGGTGATGGTTCTGCTCAGGCAGAGCAGTGCTGATGCTCCTCATAAAGCTGTCGCTGCTGTGAAGGTTCTAGGTGACATCACAAATCCCTATGGTTACATACACAACAAAGCTGGGTTGTTGTTGTTTACACTCTGCAAGGCCTGTGGAAGTGAGTGACATCATAGCACTGTAGTTCTGAGGGTTCTAGATGGATGCAACAATCTCCTGTTGCTTCTATGAAGGCCATAATAGACGACATCACCAAACAGCTCCATAGTCACATACACAGCAAAGGAGAGATGTTGTTTACACCTAGTGATGTCAGTGGTATTGAGTGACATCACAGCACAGTGCTAAGGCTCCTGGGCCTGGACACAGCAGCGGCTGCAATATCTCAACGGAGAATACGTTTATATATATGTGTGTGTGTGCGCGTATATATATATATATATATATATATATATATATATATATATATATATTTCTCCGCCGAAATCACTTTTAAACCCATTTCCACCTTTTTTTCCCTTCTCTTCCTCTTACTTTTTTTTCACGTTTTTTTACGTTTTTCTCCTTTTCGCCTCTTTTCTGGGCGTATTATTCTTCTTTTTCTTCTTTTTTTTCGTCTAATGCATACCCCATCAGTGCAGCAGTGCTTATTCAATACCGCCAGCAGATGGAGACACTGGGGGATAATTTTCTAAGGATTTATACTGATTTTTCCTGTCTGAATTTGTCGCACAGAAAGTTGCAGGCCAAATATGTGTGACATTTCTGCGACTTTAGCTTCTAGAGCATTTTTACAACATTATACATAGGTGCTGAATACATAAAAAGCGACTGTTCAGCGACAGACAAGTCGCATCGGCTGAAAGTAGGCCAGAATGTCAGTCCATGTTGGAGCAGGTTTAGATACAGTCTAAAGTATAGATCTCAAAGTCTGTGCACAGAATTTAGCAAGGGCCTCGCACCTTCTGATGCATCAGGTAGGTGCACAATAGCATAGCCTAACCCTCTGTACTTTGGTCTATATTGATGCGGGACATAGACAGCCAGCTGATGACCAATCCATTAGTGCAATGGATGGCTGGAAGCATTTGTCTTTGCCTTTGCAATACCACAGAAGCAATGCATGGTCAATGTACAGCAATGACACACCTGTGTGAACAGCCAGGAGACCCCCCCCCCCCCATGTTATGTTACATAGTTACATAGTTAGTACGGTCGAAAAAAGACATATGTCCATCAAGTTCAACCAGGGAATTAAGGGGTAGGGGTGTGGCGCGATATTGGGGAAGGGATGAGATTTTATATTTCTTCATAAGCATTAATCTTATTTTGTCAATTAGGAACATTCAGCACCCACCCGCTATCAAGGCAGCTGCCTATCATGTCATGCCCTACCTGCACAGGTGTGCTGGCTACTCAAATGATCCAATTAAGGAGGCCATTTAGTCAGCAGCAGCAGAAGTCCTGTGCCTGGACGCTCCAACAGCGGCCAGACACAAGCAGAAGCAGCAGCAGCAGCACCACCTTTTGTTTTTTGGCTGCAGCAGCAAGGCCCACAGGGCTGGCTAGCTGGCTAGCCAGCAAGCAGGTAGCAATGAAAGTAGGAATCTTTCTTTTTAACCCTGTAAGGGGGTGGTGCACTGTACCCGAAGATACTGCCATATCGGGTCAATGCATAGGGCGACGGAAGCAAGCTTCGAAATCGGCCCCCGTTCTCAAAAATCCATTTAATATATGGTCCCCAGATAGGGGACGTATCAGATATTAAACTGATAAGAACAGATACTACACTTGATCTTAGCCAAAAGGCCGAGAAGCGATAACCGTGAAAGGGGCGGGCCCAACAAGGTCCCCTTCATGGGCACTATCACTGCTTGCTGTCAGGGAGGCTGCCAGACAATTTTCCATGCACACTCTGGGCTGGGGGGCAGTCAACCACCAGTACACACAGCAGAACCTAAACCCATACCATTATTGCTAAGCAGCAAGACAGGGGCCCATTGCACTCCCACGGGGCCTTTTTAAATGCAATCCATAACCCGGATTTGCCAGGAACCCTTCTTACTCCTCCTACTTGCATGTGACACTGGGCTTAGGATCTGCATAGGAAACACACACACAAGCACACACCTACCTTTGTTGCCTGCAGATGCCTCCTTGGCTGTCCCCAAACGGTATCAAACCAACACCCACGGGAAGCTGTAAGCATAGAGGACATGCCTGCACCCCATTGGACTTACCTGTGTGGGTTAAATCCGGGTTATTTGACAACCTATGGCGGTGATGGTTCTGCTCAGGCAGAGCAGTGCTGATGCTCCTCATAAAGCTGTCGCTGCTGTGAAGGTTCTAGGTGACATCACAAATCCCTATGGTTACATACACAACAAAGCTGGGTTGTTGTTGTTTACACTCTGCAAGGCCTGTGGAAGTGAGTGACATCATAGCACTGTAGTTCTGAGGGTTCTAGATGGATGCAACAATCTCCTGTTGCTTCTATGAAGGCCATAATAGACGACATCACCAAACAGCTCCATAGTCACATACACAGCAAAGGAGAGATGTTGTTTACACCTAGTGATGTCAGTGGTATTGAGTGACATCACAGCACAGTGCTAAGGCTCCTGGGCCTGGACACAGCAGCGGCTGCAATATCTCAACGGAGAATACGTTTATATATATGTGTGTGTGTGCGCGTATATATATATATATATATATATATATATATATATATATATATATATTCTCCGCCGAAATCACTTTTAAACCCATTTCCACCTTTTTTTCCCTTCTCTTCCTCTTACTTTTTTTTCACGTTTTTTTACGTTTTTCTCCTTTTCGCCTCTTTTCTGGGCGTATTATTCTTCTTTTTCTTCTTTTTTTTCGTCTAATGCATACCCCATCAGTGCAGCAATGCTTATTCAATACCGCCAGCAGATGGAGACACTGGGGGATAATTTTCTAAGGATTTATACTGATTTTTCCTGTCTGAATTTGTCGCACAGAAAGTTGCAGGCCAAATATGTGTGACATTTCTGCGACTTTAGCTTCTAGAGCATTTTTACAACATTATACATAGGTGCTGAATACATAAAAAGCGACTGTTCAGCGACAGACAAGTCGCATCGGCTGAAAGTAGGCCAGAATGTCAGTCCATGTTGGAGCAGGTTTAGATACAGTCTAAAGTATAGATCTCAAAGTCTGTGCACAGAATTTAGCAAGGGCCTCGCACCTTCTGATGCATCAGGTAGGTGCACAATAGCATAGCCTAACCCTCTGTACTTTGGTCTATATTGATGTGGGACATAGACAGCCAGCTGATGACCAATCCATTAGTGCAATGGATGGCTGGAAGCATTTGTCTTTGCCTTTGCAATACCACAGAAGCAATGCATGGTCAATGTACAGCAATGACACACCTGTGTGAACAGCCAGGAGACCCCCCCCCCCCATGTTATGTTACATAGTTACATAGTTAGTACGGTCGAAAAAAGACATATGTCCATCAAGTTCAACCAGGGAATTAAGGGGTAGGGGTGTGGCGCGATATTGGGGAAGGGATGAGATTTTATATTTCTTCATAAGCATTAATCTTATTTTGTCAATTAGGAACATTCAGCACCCACCCGCTATCAAGGCAGCTGCCTATCATGTCATGCCCTACCTGCACAGGTGTGCTGGCTACTCAAATGATCCAATTAAGGAGGCCATTTAGTCAGCAGCAGCAGAAGTCCTGTGCCTGGACGCTCCAACAGCGGCCAGACACAAGCAGAAGCAGCAGCAGCAGCACCACCTTTTGTTTTTTGGCTGCAGCAGCAAGGCCCACAGGGCTGGCTAGCTGGCTAGCCAGCAAGCAGGTAGCAATGAAAGTAGGAATCTTTCTTTTTAACCCTGTAAGGGGGTGGTGCACTGTACCCGAAGATACTGCCATATCGGGTCAATGCATAGGGCGACGGAAGCAAGCTTCGAAATCGGCCCCCGTTCTCAAAAATCCATTTAATATATGGTCCCCAGATAGGGGACGTATCAGATATTAAACTGATAAGAACAGATTTTTTTTTTAACTTGACTACCCTTACGGGGGCAACTTTATTAAAAATTAAATAATGTTAACAAAGTTGTGCAAATATGTCAATAAATACAGTTACATATAAATAACATATTTACAACATATTAAAATATAAAATGGGCACTTGGTGGCTTTACAAGATAGAATTCCATTCTTTTAAAAACCATTTTCTAGATAAAAGCGGAAATCTCTTCTTGTCTAAAAGATAGTACTGGTACATTTCATAAAAACAGATAGATAAAATGTCCTTCACAGATAAAACCTCATGCTTGAACAATAAAATATTCCTGGCCTTCCACAGAGCTGCCTTCACACAGTTTATGATCTTCCATGCAATAGTCTCTTGAGTCCGTGTTGGGCATTCCAGGCAACCATAAAAAACCACTGCAATATTTAAGTCTTTTAGTCCAGTTATCCTTTTTACCAGAGGGAGTATCTTTGTCCATATTTTCTGCGAGTAAAAACAAGTCCATATTAGATGGTGCACGGTCTCCTCTTGTCGGCATCCCTCCCTCGGGCAGGTTGCAGAGTTGGATAATCCTCTTCGGTGCTGGAATGCCCGGCATGGAAGACACTCGTGTGCGCAGCTCCAGGCCAGGTCCTTCTGTGAATTAAAAAGATAATTAATACTCAACATCTTCCAAATCTGTATACACTTCTGTTCGTTAAAATTTTTGATGGGAGTCACGGTACTGGTTTCTTTTATTTCCTTTAGTAGTTTTTTGCTATTGCACAGATCCTGAACACTTTTACCTTTAAAATTATATAAGTTTAAAATTTTTCCTAAAATCATGTATTGAGGGGGTAAATTCAAAGAATAAGGGCAACTTAAAACTGTAGAAAACCAGCCGTTCCTCCGCATAAAATAACCAGTATTAAAACGAACAAAATAAGACCAGTAGCTATCTTTAAAAACAGTAGTAAAACACATGCTAAAAAACTTTATTAAAAGGAAAGCTTTAAAATCTGGAAAATCCTTACCGCCCCTGGAGTTCGGTTTTATCACAATTTGTCTCTTTAATTTTTCGCTCTTAGAACTCCAAAAGAAAGTAAAACAAGCTTTTGTTATTTTCTTTAGAACCATTTCGGGGGGTGGGAAAACCAGACTTAAATACAATAAAATAGGTAAAAGCACCATTTTTGTAATTAAAACCTTCCCTTCCATTGTAAGTTCTCGCATGTTCCACATACATATTTTCTTATTTATTTTTTGAGCCACCAAGTCCCAGCTATTAAAACCATTATTAGACTCGTCAAAGGAGACACCTAAAATCTGCACCGACTCAGACACAGGGACGGGCACATCATACAAAGGCATTCCGCCTATGTTTAAAATGTTACTTTTGTTAAAATTGACTTTAAAACCGGAGGCACAATTAAAATATTGAATCTGTTTTAGCGTCTTCTGAAGCGATGGGGTGTCCCTGCAAAACACCGCAACATCGTCCATGTACCCCACTACCTTCGCCTCTAGTCCCCCTCCTCCTGGCAGGGGGACTCCATGGATCTGCTTATCCTTTCGTATTGTACATAAAAGAGGCTCTATTGCGCAAATGAAGAGTAGTGGGGACAAGGGACACCCCTGCTTCACTCCGGAATTTAAAATCACGCCCTGTGTCTTAAAACCATTTACTAAAATTTTACTAGTACAGTTATCATAAAAAGCTCTAAGAGACAATAAAAAGCCATCAGGTATACCCATTTTCTCTAAAACCTTAAAAAGATAAAAATGTGACACCCTGTCGAAAGCTTTTTCAAAATCTATGGATAAAACCGCCAGCTTTCCTTTTCTTAATTTGGTGTCGCTAATTACATCCTTTAAAAGGTTTAGGTTCTCCCATAAACTCCTCCCAGGCACCCCACAGACTTGGTTTGTATGAATTATTTTATGGATTACGTTCTTTAAGCGGTTAGCACACAGTTTCGCCATTATTTTATAGTCGCAGTTCAGAAGGGTGATTGGTCTCCAGTTTTTGAGTTCCGACCGGTCTCCCTTTTTGAATAGCAGGGAGACATCACCCTTCTTCCATGAGCCTGGGAGGATTTTAGACTTAAAGACTTCCGTAAAAAGGGAGAACAAATCTTCTTTTAAAATACCATAAAAAGTAACATAAAATTCAATGGGTATACCATCCGGCCCAGGCACTTTACCTGTTTTAAAACTCTTGACGGTCTCTAAAATCTCCTGCTCTGAAATATTCTGCAATAAAAAAGACTGTGAGACAGGATCTAAAAAATTGGTGATCTCCTTTAACGAGTCATTCATAAAACATTCATCAATGTGTTTTACATTAAAAAGATCCGCATAAAACTCTTGCACCTTTTTTAAAATACCCTGTACATCATTCACTCCTTCAATGTTTTCTATTAACCTTCTATTTTCATGTATTTTCTTAAAAAAATACCTGGAGCAGGTTTCGTTTTCCTCAAGATGCTGTATTCGAGACCTAAAGATAATTTCTTTTCCTTTCTGCTCCAGGCACTTAGTTATTTCTTTTTTAAGATCATGTACCTCCTTCTCCACCTCCATCCCATGTGCTCTGAATTTGTACAGGGTTTGCAGACGAGTATTTAGGATATTATAAAATTCACGTTTTTCTTTAGCTTTCCTAACCCCAACACGGATAAAAAATTCTTTTATTTTTAGTTTCATTTTTTCCCACCAGATACTGGTGGGAGTGTTGGGGTCTTTTACTCGTCTGCATTCCTTGTAAAAGGTGATAAAATCTGATAAAACCTGCGGATCGTCTAAAAGGGACACGTTTAACTTCCAGGCATTCCTACCAGTTCTCCTTTTAAAATCACTTTTAACTTTAAAATACAATAATTTATGGTCAGAAAAAACATTGGTAAAAAGATCACAGTTAAAAGGCAGTACTTGATAAGAACAAAAAATAAAATCTATCCTGGAGCTACAGCTTGCATTGCTCCAGGTAACACCGTCTTCCTCTGGTACGTTAAAATTACATTTTTTAAAAACATCAGTGAGATTAAAATCTAAAATCAAGTTTTTTAACATAAAAGACGTCTTATCATAGTTCCTACTCACTGCGTTCGAAAAACGGCGTTCTCCCCTTAAAATACAATTAAAATCACCTGATAAAACAAGAGGACTAGAATTGTTAATAAAAAGGGGTAAAATCTCCAACATTTTTATTCTTTCATTCTTATCAGGAGAACCATAAAAATTTAAAAACTGCCATTTAATACCATTAATAAAAGTGCTGACCAATAAAATTCTGCCTGGTAAAATTTCGTTAAAACTCTCAATTAAAACGTTCCCTTTAAAAAGTATGGCGACCCCTGCTGATCTGGACTCATTTGATCCAGACCAGACTGATGGACCGTGCACCCAATCATCTTCATATTCTTTATAATTTAATCTGTGCGGGATGCCACATTCCTGCAGGAAAAGGACGGAAGCAGCAAAAACCGACAAGTAATTAAATAGGGCAACCCTTCTTACTCTGGCGCTCACACTTCTCACGTTCAAGGACAGACCGGACAACTCAGCCATGGGAATGTACAAGAAAACGTCTTACACCTCTGATTCCCCCTCCGAAGCCTCATACCCCCCAAAATCTGACTCAACTGTACGCATAGAGGAAGCAGGAGAGGAGGCACCATCACTCAGCCGACCCCCCTCCTCCATCATGATTGAGGCATAGTTGTTCTCGGGCATCCTGGCAATCAGGGCTCCAGACTCATTGGGTTCTTCCACCTCTTGCCCCTCCATAGGGGTCGGGTGTTCACTTAGTTCCGTCTCTGGTACCTCAGAGACGGTCACCCCTGAAACCTCCTCCTGGCAGGGAGGAGGGGGGGTATCCCCTATGGGGACCTGTGGAGGAACGTCACTTGGGTTCCCTGCATCCGCAGGTACTTCCATCGGCTCCCCCTGGACCGCCTCCGAATAGAGTCTTCTGGAGCCCCTCCGCCTTTTAACCTTCACCTCTCCACCCGGATCATCGCTCTCAGGGGGACCCTGAGCCAGAGGTTGCTGAGGAGCGGATTCGGCCGCCGTCCGCTCCTCTCTTAACCCAGCATGCTCCTGGGGGCCAGTTTTTTCACCACTTGCACGTTTTTTGGCCATCCTCTGCTCTTTAGGGTCCCCTCCTTTTGCCTGAGGGGGGTCTTTCTCCTTCTCCATCTCACCGCTTACCTCTTGTGGGGGGGTAATCACTGGCTCTGCTTGCCTCGGCTGGTGTCCCGGTTGCTGTCCTTGCTGCCTCCAGGGTTGCCACTGCTGCTCCGTCCTATGTCTGTGGGGACAAGAGGAGAAAAGGTGACCGAATTGTTGACAGAAATTGCACCTCCCTCCTCTTGTGCATTTCTCTGTCTCGTGCTGTGTGCTACCACATTTTTTGCATGTACTTTCACAGTTTTCTTTTGTGTGTCCATATCTGTGACACTTCCTGCAGTAGCTTGGCATCCCCGCATAAAAGAGGTCGCCACACATATTATTTATTTTAAAACGAGCTGGTGGTAGTTGTATTCCCCCTGGCAATCTGTCATCTTTTTTGCATGTAACCTGAAATCTCCACTTAGATGTCCAGATGCCACAGCTGTTCATGATTTTTCCTCTGCACTCAACCTTACTAAAATAGACTTGTAAAAACAACTCAACATCGTGTAGGTTGGCGAAAGGGGAATACATCTTTACTACCACCAGCTTAATATCGTCTAGAACGTGCTCAATAATCCGGACACCCTGAAGCTTTTTGTCTTTACTCGCAGCAGCTCTGGTAACAAAATCTCTGTGGATGCCATTTTGTGTGAATGTCACATCAAAAATTTTACGCTTCGGGTAGTCCTGGATTGCCAATATCTCGCCCTTCTGTATTCCGAAAACTCCTCCGAGCACGTCCTCTACAACGAATTTCAAATCGTCCGCCCTTTTGGTATCATCCGTGAGAATGACTCTCACGGTGTTTTTGATCCTTGCGTATGCCGGCACAGAACCTGGATCCGGATCATCATCCATGGTTCTAACCTCTCTCCACCCGAAGGTCTTGAGAGGCGATCGCTACTCGTTACCCTGGGACTAGGCCCTCTCCCCAATAGCAACAAGTGGGTGAAGCCCAGGCAATAAACCTGGGCGATCCCACAAGGCCGAGGAGAGGGGTACCCGAGTACCTTCTGACCAGATCTCCTGTATTACTACACTTGATCTTAGCCAAAAGGCCGAGAAGCGATAACCGTGAAAGGGGCGGGCCCAACAAGGTCCCCTTCATGGGCACTATCACTGCTTGCTGTCAGGGAGGCTGCCAGACAATTTTCCATGCACACTCTGGGCTGGGGGGCAGTCAACCACCAGTACACACAGCAGAACCTAAACCCATACCATTATTGCTAAGCAGCAAGACAGGGGCCCATTGCACTCCCACGGGGCCTTTTTAAATGCAATCCATAACCCGGATTTGCCAGGAACCCTTCTTACTCCTCCTACTTGCATGTGACACTGGGCTTAGGATCTGCATAGGAAACACACACACAAGCACACACCTACCTTTGTTGCCTGCAGATGCCTCCTTGGCTGTCCCCAAACGGTATCAAACCAACACCCACGGGAAGCTGTAAGCATAGAGGACATGCCTGCACCCCATTGGACTTACCTGTGTGGGTTAAATCCGGGTTATTTGACAACCTATGGCGGTGATGGTTCTGCTCAGGCAGAGCAGTGCTGATGCTCCTCATAAAGCTGTCGCTGCTGTGAAGGTTCTAGGTGACATCACAAATCCCTATGGTTACATACACAACAAAGCTGGGTTGTTGTTGTTTACACTCTGCAAGGCCTGTGGAAGTGAGTGACATCATAGCACTGTAGTTCTGAGGGTTCTAGATGGATGCAACAATCTCCTGTTGCTTCTATGAAGGCCATAATAGACGACATCACCAAACAGCTCCATAGTCACATACACAGCAAAGGAGAGATGTTGTTTACACCTAGTGATGTCAGTGGTATTGAGTGACATCACAGCACAGTGCTAAGGCTCCTGGGCCTGGACACAGCAGCGGCTGCAATATCTCAACGGAGAATACGTTTATATATATGTGTGTGTGTGCGCGTATATATATATATATATATATATATATATATATATATATATTTCTCCGCCGAAATCACTTTTAAACCCATTTCCACCTTTTTTTCCCTTCTCTTCCTCTTACTTTTTTTTCACGTTTTTTTACGTTTTTCTCCTTTTCGCCTCTTTTCTGGGCGTATTATTCTTCTTTTTCTTCTTTTTTTTCGTCTAATGCATACCCCATCAGTGCAGCAATGCTTATTCAATACCGCCAGCAGATGGAGACACTGGGGGATAATTTTCTAAGGATTTATACTGATTTTTCCTGTCTGAATTTGTCGCACAGAAAGTTGCAGGCCAAATATGTGTGACATTTCTGCGACTTTAGCTTCTAGAGCATTTTTACAACATTATACATAGGTGCTGAATACATAAAAAGCGACTGTTCAGCGACAGACAAGTCGCATCGGCTGAAAGTAGGCCAGAATGTCAGTCCATGTTGGAGCAGGTTTAGATACAGTCTAAAGTATAGATCTCAAAGTCTGTGCACAGAATTTAGCAAGGGCCTCGCACCTTCTGATGCATCAGGTAGGTGCACAATAGCATAGCCTAACCCTCTGTACTTTGGTCTATATTGATGCGGGACATAGACAGCCAGCTGATGACCAATCCATTAGTGCAATGGATGGCTGGAAGCATTTGTCTTTGCCTTTGCAATACCACAGAAGCAATGCATGGTCAATGTACAGCAATGACACACCTGTGTGAACAGCCAGGAGACCCCCCCCCCCCCCCCCCCATGTTATGTTACATAGTTACATAGTTAGTACGGTCGAAAAAAGACATATGTCCATCAAGTTCAACCAGGGAATTAAGGGGTAGGGGTGTGGCGCGATATTGGGGAAGGGATGAGATTTTATATTTCTTCATAAGCATTAATCTTATTTTGTCAATTAGGAACATTCAGCACCCACCCGCTATCAAGGCAGCTGCCTATCATGTCATGCCCTACCTGCACAGGTGTGCTGGCTACTCAAATGATCCAATTAAGGAGGCCATTTAGTCAGCAGCAGCAGAAGTCCTGTGCCTGGACGCTCCAACAGCGGCCAGACACAAGCAGAAGCAGCAGCAGCAGCACCACCTTTTGTTTTTTGGCTGCAGCAGCAAGGCCCACAGGGCTGGCTAGCTGGCTAGCCAGCAAGCAGGTAGCAATGAAAGTAGGAATCTTTCTTTTTAACCCTGTAAGGGGGTGGTGCACTGTACCCGAAGATACTGCCATATCGGGTCAATGCATAGGGCGACGGAAGCAAGCTTCGAAATCGGCCCCCGTTCTCAAAAATCCATTTAATATATGGTCCCCAGATAGGGGACGTATCAGATATTAAACTGATAAGAACAGATACTACACTTGATCTTAGCCAAAAGGCCGAGAAGCGATAACCGTGAAAGGGGCGGGCCCAACAAGGTCCCCTTCATGGGCACTATCACTGCTTGCTGTCAGGGAGGCTGCCAGACAATTTTCCATGCACACTCTGGGCTGGGGGGCAGTCAACCACCAGTACACACAGCAGAACCTAAACCCATACCATTATTGCTAAGCAGCAAGACAGGGGCCCATTGCACTCCCACGGGGCCTTTTTAAATGCAATCCATAACCCGGATTTGCCAGGAACCCTTCTTACTCCTCCTACTTGCATGTGACACTGGGCTTAGGATCTGCATAGGAAACACACACACAAGCACACACCTACCTTTGTTGCCTGCAGATGCCTCCTTGGCTGTCCCCAAACGGTATCAAACCAACACCCACGGGAAGCTGTAAGCATAGAGGACATGCCTGCACCCCATTGGACTTACCTGTGTGGGTTAAATCCGGGTTATTTGACAACCTATGGCGGTGATGGTTCTGCTCAGGCAGAGCAGTGCTGATGCTCCTCATAAAGCTGTCGCTGCTGTGAAGGTTCTAGGTGACATCACAAATCCCTATGGTTACATACACAACAAAGCTGGGTTGTTGTTGTTTACACTCTGCAAGGCCTGTGGAAGTGAGTGACATCATAGCACTGTAGTTCTGAGGGTTCTAGATGGATGCAACAATCTCCTGTTGCTTCTATGAAGGCCATAATAGACGACATCACCAAACAGCTCCATAGTCACATACACAGCAAAGGAGAGATGTTGTTTACACCTAGTGATGTCAGTGGTATTGAGTGACATCACAGCACAGTGCTAAGGCTCCTGGGCCTGGACACAGCAGCGGCTGCAATATCTCAACGGAGAATACGTTTATATATATGTGTGTGTGTGCGCGTATATATATATATATATATATATATATATATATATATATATATTTCTCTGCCGAAATCACTTTTAAACCCATTTCCACCTTTTTTTCCCTTCTCTTCCTCTTACTTTTTTTTCACGTTTTTTTACGTTTTTCTCCTTTTCGCCTCTTTTCTGGGCGTATTATTCTTCTTTTTCTTCTTTTTTTTCGTCTAATGCATACCCCATCAGTGCAGCAATGCTTATTCAATACCGCCAGCAGATGGAGACACTGGGGGATAATTTTCTAAGGATTTATACTGATTTTTCCTGTCTGAATTTGTCGCACAGAAAGTTGCAGGCCAAATATGTGTGACATTTCTGCGACTTTAGCTTCTAGAGCATTTTTACAACATTATACATAGGTGCTGAATACATAAAAAGCGACTGTTCAGCGACAGACAAGTCGCATCGGCTGAAAGTAGGCCAGAATGTCAGTCCATGTTGGAGCAGGTTTAGATACAGTCTAAAGTATAGATCTCAAAGTCTGTGCACAGAATTTAGCAAGGGCCTCGCACCTTCTGATGCATCAGGTAGGTGCACAATAGCATAGCCTAACCCTCTGTACTTTGGTCTATATTGATGCGGGACATAGACAGCCAGCTGATGACCAATCCATTAGTGCAATGGATGGCTGGAAGCATTTGTCTTTGCCTTTGCAATACCACAGAAGCAATGCATGGTCAATGTACAGCAATGACACACCTGTGTGAACAGCCAGGAGACCCCCCCCCCCCCCCATGTTATGTTACATAGTTACATAGTTAGTACGGTCGAAAAAAGACATATGTCCATCAAGTTCAACCAGGGAATTAAGGGGTAGGGGTGTGGCGCGATATTGGGGAAGGGATGAGATTTTATATTTCTTCATAAGCATTAATCTTATTTTGTCAATTAGGAACATTCAGCACCCACCCGCTATCAAGGCAGCTGCCTATCATGTCATGCCCTACCTGCACAGGTGTGCTGGCTACTCAAATGATCCAATTAAGGAGGCCATTTAGTCAGCAGCAGCAGAAGTCCTGTGCCTGGACGCTCCAACAGCGGCCAGACACAAGCAGAAGCAGCAGCAGCAGCACCACCTTTTGTTTTTTGGCTGCAGCAGCAAGGCCCACAGGGCTGGCTAGCTGGCTAGCCAGCAAGCAGGTAGCAATGAAAGTAGGAATCTTTCTTTTTAACCCTGTAAGGGGGTGGTGCACTGTACCCGAAGATACTGCCATATCGGGTCAATGCATAGGGCGACGGAAGCAAGCTTCGAAATCGGCCCCCGTTCTCAAAAATCCATTTAATATATGGTCCCCAGATAGGGGACGTATCAGATATTAAACTGATAAGAAAAGATACTACACTTGATCTTAGCCAAAAGGCCGAGAAGCGATAACCGTGAAAGGGGCGGGCCCAACAAGGTCCCCTTCATGGGCACTATCACTGCTTGCTGTCAGGGAGGCTGCCAGACAATTTTCCATGCACACTCTGGGCTGGGGGGCAGTCAACCACCAGTACACACAGCAGAACCTAAACCCATACCATTATTGCTAAGCAGCAAGACAGGGGCCCATTGCACTCCCACGGGGCCTTTTTAAATGCAATCCATAACCCGGATTTGCCAGGAACCCTTCTTACTCCTCCTACTTGCATGTGACACTGGGCTTAGGATCTGCATAGGAAACACACACACAAGCACACACCTACCTTTGTTGCCTGCAGATGCCTCCTTGGCTGTCCCCAAACGGTATCAAACCAACACCCACGGGAAGCTGTAAGCATAGAGGACATGCCTGCACCCCATTGGACTTACCTGTGTGGGTTAAATCCGGGTTATTTGACAACCTATGGCGGTGATGGTTCTGCTCAGGCAGAGCAGTGCTGATGCTCCTCATAAAGCTGTCGCTGCTGTGAAGGTTCTAGGTGACATCACAAATCCCTATGGTTACATACACAACAAAGCTGGGTTGTTGTTGTTTACACTCTGCAAGGCCTGTGGAAGTGAGTGACATCATAGCACTGTAGTTCTGAGGGTTCTAGATGGATGCAACAATCTCCTGTTGCTTCTATGAAGGCCATAATAGACGACATCACCAAACAGCTCCATAGTCACATACACAGCAAAGGAGAGATGTTGTTTACACCTAGTGATGTCAGTGGTATTGAGTGACATCACAGCACAGTGCTAAGGCTCCTGGGCCTGGACACAGCAGCGGCTGCAATATCTCAACGGAGAATACGTTTATATATATGTGTGTGTGTGCGCGTATATATATTTATATATATATATATATATATATATATATATATTTCTCCGCCGAAATCACTTTTAAACCCATTTCCACCTTTTTTTCCCTTCTCTTCCTCTTACTTTTTTTTCACGTTTTTTTACGTTTTTCTCCTTTTCGCCTCTTTTCTGGGCGTATTATTCTTCTTTTTCTTCTTTTTTTTCGTCTAATGCATACCCCATCAGTGCAGCAATGCTTATTCAATACCGCCAGCAGATGGAGACACTGGGGGATAATTTTCTAAGGATTTATACTGATTTTTCCTGTCTGAATTTGTCGCACAGAAAGTTGCAGGCCAAATATGTGTGACATTTCTGCGACTTTAGCTTCTAGAGCATTTTTACAACATTATACATAGGTGCTGAATACATAAAAAGCGACTGTTCAGCGACAGACAAGTCGCATCGGCTGAAAGTAGGCCAGAATGTCAGTCCATGTTGGAGCAGGTTTAGATACAGTCTAAAGTATAGATCTCAAAGTCTGTGCACAGAATTTAGCAAGGGCCTCGCACCTTCTGATGCATCAGGTAGGTGCACAATAGCATAGCCTAACCCTCTGTACTTTGGTCTATATTGATGCGGGACATAGACAGCCAGCTGATGACCAATCCATTAGTGCAATGGATGGCTGGAAGCATTTGTCTTTGCCTTTGCAATACCACAGAAGCAATGCATGGTCAATGTACAGCAATGACACACCTGTGTGAACAGCCAGGAGACCCCCCCCCCCCCCCCCCATGTTATGTTACATAGTTACATAGTTAGTACGGTCGAAAAAAGACATATGTCCATCAAGTTCAACCAGGGAATTAAGGGGTAGGGGTGTGGCGCGATATTGGGGAAGGGATGAGATTTTATATTTCTTCATAAGCATTAATCTTATTTTGTCAATTAGGAACATTCAGCACCCACCCGCTATCAAGGCAGCTGCCTATCATGTCATGCCCTACCTGCACAGGTGTGCTGGCTACTCAAATGATCCAATTAAGGAGGCCATTTAGTCAGCAGCAGCAGAAGTCCTGTGCCTGGACGCTCCAACAGCGGCCAGACACAAGCAGAAGCAGCAGCAGCAGCACCACCTTTTGTTTTTTGGCTGCAGCAGCAAGGCCCACAGGGCTGGCTAGCTGGCTAGCCAGCAAGCAGGTAGCAATGAAAGTAGGAATCTTTCTTTTTAACCCTGTAAGGGGGTGGTGCACTGTACCCGAAGATACTGCCATATCGGGTCAATGCATAGGGCGACGGAAGCAAGCTTCGAAATCGGCCCCCGTTCTCAAAAATCCATTTAATATATGGTCCCCAGATAGGGGACGTATCAGATATTAAACTGATAAGAACAGATACTACACTTGATCTTAGCCAAAAGGCCGAGAAGCGATAACCGTGAAAGGGGCGGGCCCAACAAGGTCCCCTTCATGGGCACTATCACTGCTTGCTGTCAGGGAGGCTGCCAGACAATTTTCCATGCACACTCTGGGCTGGGGGGCAGTCAACCACCAGTACACACAGCAGAACCTAAACCCATACCATTATTGCTAAGCAGCAAGACAGGGGCCCATTGCACTCCCACGGGGCCTTTTTAAATGCAATCCATAACCCGGATTTGCCAGGAACCCTTCTTACTCCTCCTACTTGCATGTGACACTGGGCTTAGGATCTGCATAGGAAACACACACACAAGCACACACCTACCTTTGTTGCCTGCAGATGCCTCCTTGGCTGTCCCCAAACGGTATCAAACCAACACCCACGGGAAGCTGTAAGCATAGAGGACATGCCTGCACCCCATTGGACTTACCTGTGTGGGTTAAATCCGGGTTATTTGACAACCTATGGCGGTGATGGTTCTGCTCAGGCAGAGCAGTGCTGATGCTCCTCATAAAGCTGTCGCTGCTGTGAAGGTTCTAGGTGACATCACAAATCCCTATGGTTACATACACAACAAAGCTGGGTTGTTGTTGTTTACACTCTGCAAGGCCTGTGGAAGTGAGTGACATCATAGCACTGTAGTTCTGAGGGTTCTAGATGGATGCAACAATCTCCTGTTGCTTCTATGAAGGCCATAATAGACGACATCACCAAACAGCTCCATAGTCACATACACAGCAAAGGAGAGATGTTGTTTACACCTAGTGATGTCAGTGGTATTGAGTGACATCACAGCACAGTGCTAAGGCTCCTGGGCCTGGACACAGCAGCGGCTGCAATATCTCAACGGAGAATACGTTTATATATATGTGTGTGTGTGCGCGTATATATATATATATATATATATATATATATATATATATATATATATTTCTCCGCCGAAATCACTTTTAAACCCATTTCCACCTTTTTTTCCCTTCTCTTCCTCTTACTTTTTTTTCACGTTTTTTTACGTTTTTCTCCTTTTCGCCTCTTTTCTGGGCGTATTATTCTTCTTTTTCTTCTTTTTTTTCGTCTAATGCATACCCCATCAGTGCAGCAATGCTTATTCAATACCGCCAGCAGATGGAGACACTGGGGGATAATTTTCTAAGGATTTATACTGATTTTTCCTGTCTGAATTTGTCGCACAGAAAGTTGCAGGCCAAATATGTGTGACATTTCTGCGACTTTAGCTTCTAGAGCATTTTTACAACATTATACATAGGTGCTGAATACATAAAAAGCGACTGTTCAGCGACAGACAAGTCGCATCGGCTGAAAGTAGGCCAGAATGTCAGTCCATGTTGGAGCAGGTTTAGATACAGTCTAAAGTATAGATCTCAAAGTCTGTGCACAGAATTTAGCAAGGGCCTCGCACCTTCTGATGCATCAGGTAGGTGCACAATAGCATAGCCTAACCCTCTGTACTTTGGTCTATATTGATGCGGGACATAGACAGCCAGCTGATGACCAATCCATTAGTGCAATGGATGGCTGGAAGCATTTGTCTTTGCCTTTGCAATACCACAGAAGCAATGCATGGTCAAATGTACAGCAATGACACACCTGTGTGAACAGCCAGGAGACCCCCCCCCCCCCCCATGTTATGTTACATAGTTACATAGTTAGTACGGTCGAAAAAAGACATATGTCCATCAAGTTCAACCAGGGAATTAAGGGGTAGGGGTGTGGCGCGATATTGGGGAAGGGATGAGATTTTATATTTCTTCATAAGCATTAATCTTATTTTGTCAATTAGGAACATTCAGCACCCACCCGCTATCAAGGCAGCTGCCTATCATGTCATGCCCTACCTGCACAGGTGTGCTGGCTACTCAAATGATCCAATTAAGGAGGCCATTTAGTCAGCAGCAGCAGAAGTCCTGTGCCTGGACGCTCCAACAGCGGCCAGACACAAGCAGAAGCAGCAGCAGCAGCACCACCTTTTGTTTTTTGGCTGCAGCAGCAAGGCCCACAGGGCTGGCTAGCTGGCTAGCCAGCAAGCAGGTAGCAATGAAAGTAGGAATCTTTCTTTTTAACCCTGTAAGGGGGTGGTGCACTGTACCCGAAGATACTGCCATATCGGGTCAATGCATAGGGCGACGGAAGCAAGCTTCGAAATCGGCCCCCGTTCTCAAAAATCCATTTAATATATGGTCCCCAGATAGGGGACGTATCAGATATTAAACTGATAAGAAAAGATACTACACTTGATCTTAGCCAAAAGGCCGAGAAGCGATAACCGTGAAAGGGGCGGGCCCAACAAGGTCCCCTTCATGGGCACTATCACTGCTTGCTGTCAGGGAGGCTGCCAGACAATTTTCCATGCACACTCTGGGCTGGGGGGCAGTCAACCACCAGTACACACAGCAGAACCTAAACCCATACCATTATTGCTAAGCAGCAAGACAGGGGCCCATTGCACTCCCACGGGGCCTTTTTAAATGCAATCCATAACCCGGATTTGCCAGGAACCCTTCTTACTCCTCCTACTTGCATGTGACACTGGGCTTAGGATCTGCATAGGAAACACACACACAAGCACACACCTACCTTTGTTGCCTGCAGATGCCTCCTTGGCTGTCCCCAAACGGTATCAAACCAACACCCACGGGAAGCTGTAAGCATAGAGGACATGCCTGCACCCCATTGGACTTACCTGTGTGGGTTAAATCCGGGTTATTTGACAACCTATGGCGGTGATGGTTCTGCTCAGGCAGAGCAGTGCTGATGCTCCTCATAAAGCTGTCGCTGCTGTGAAGGTTCTAGGTGACATCACAAATCCCTATGGTTACATACACAACAAAGCTGGGTTGTTGTTGTTTACACTCTGCAAGGCCTGTGGAAGTGAGTGACATCATAGCACTGTAGTTCTGAGGGTTCTAGATGGATGCAACAATCTCCTGTTGCTTCTATGAAGGCCATAATAGACGACATCACCAAACAGCTCCATAGTCAACATACACAGCAAAGGAGAGATGTTGTTTACACCTAGTGATGTCAGTGGTATTGAGTGACATCACAGCACAGTGCTAAGGCTCCTGGGCCTGGACACAGCAGCGGCTGCAATATCTCAACGGAGAATACGTTTATATATATGTGTGTGTGTGCGCGTATATATATATATATATATATATATATATATATATATATATATATTTCTCCGCCGAAATCACTTTTAAACCCATTTCCACCTTTTTTTCCCTTCTCTTCCTCTTACTTTTTTTTCACGTTTTTTTACGTTTTTCTCCTTTTCGCCTCTTTTCTGGGCGTATTATTCTTCTTTTTCTTCTTTTTTTTCGTCTAATGCATACCCCATCAGTGCAGCAATGCTTATTCAATACCGCCAGCAGATGGAGACACTGGGGGATAATTTTCTAAGGATTTATACTGATTTTTCCTGTCTGAATTTGTCGCACAGAAAGTTGCAGGCCAAATATGTGTGACATTTCTGCGACTTTAGCTTCTAGAGCATTTTTACAACATTATACATAGGTGCTGAATACATAAAAAGCGACTGTTCAGCGACAGACAAGTCGCATCGGCTGAAAGTAGGCCAGAATGTCAGTCCATGTTGGAGCAGGTTTAGATACAGTCTAAAGTATAGATCTCAAAGTCTGTGCACAGAATTTAGCAAGGGCCTCGCACCTTCTGATGCATCAGGTAGGTGCACAATAGCATAGCCTAACCCTCTGTACTTTGGTCTATATTGATGCGGGACATAGACAGCCAGCTGATGACCAATCCATTAGTGCAATGGATGGCTGGAAGCATTTGTCTTTGCCTTTGCAATACCACAGAAGCAATGCATGGTCAATGTACAGCAATGACACACCTGTGTGAACAGCCAGGAGACCCCCCCCCCCCCCCCATGTTATGTTACATAGTTACATAGTTAGTACGGTCGAAAAAAGACATATGTCCATCAAGTTCAACCAGGGAATTAAGGGGTAGGGGTGTGGCGCGATATTGGGGAAGGGATGAGATTTTATATTTCTTCATAAGCATTAATCTTATTTTGTCAATTAGGAACATTCAGCACCCACCCGCTATCAAGGCAGCTGCCTATCATGTCATGCCCTACCTGCACAGGTGTGCTGGCTACTCAAATGATCCAATTAAGGAGGCCATTTAGTCAGCAGCAGCAGAAGTCCTGTGCCTGGACGCTCCAACAGCGGCCAGACACAAGCAGAAGCAGCAGCAGCAGCACCACCTTTTGTTTTTTGGCTGCAGCAGCAAGGCCCACAGGGCTGGCTAGCTGGCTAGCCAGCAAGCAGGTAGCAATGAAAGTAGGAATCTTTCTTTTTAACCCTGTAAGGGGGGTGGTGCACTGTACCCGAAGATACTGCCATATCGGGTCAATGCATAGGGCGACGGAAGCAAGCTTCGAAATCGGCCCCCGTTCTCAAAAATCCATTTAATATATGGTCCCCCAGATAGGGGACGTATCAGATATTAAACTGATAAGAACAGATACTACACTTGATCTTAGCCAAAAGGCCGAGAAGCGATAACCGTGAAAGGGGCGGGCCCAACAAGGTCCCCTTCATGGGCACTATCACTGCTTGCTGTCAGGGAGGCTGCCAGACAATTTTCCATGCACACTCTGGGCTGGGGGCAGTCAACCACCAGTACACACAGCAGAACCTAAACCCATACCATTATTGCTAAGCAGCAAGACAGGGGCCCATTGCACTCCCACGGGGCCTTTTTAAATGCAATCCATAACCCGGATTTGCCAGGAACCCTTCTTACTCCTCCTACTTGCATGTGACACTGGGCTTAGGATCTGCATAGGAAACACACACACAAGCACACACCTACCTTTGTTGCCTGCAGATGCCTCCTTGGCTGTCCCCAAACGGTATCAAACCAACACCCACGGGAAGCTGTAAGCATAGAGGACATGCCTGCACCCCATTGGACTTACCTGTGTGGGTTAAATCCGGGTTATTTGACAACCTATGGCGGTGATGGTTCTGCTCAGGCAGAGCAGTGCTGATGCTCCTCATAAAGCTGTCGCTGCTGTGAAGGTTCTAGGTGACATCACAAATCCCTATGGTTACATACACAACAAAGCTGGGTTGTTGTTGTTTACACTCTGCAAGGCCTGTGGAAGTGAGTGACATCATAGCACTGTAGTTCTGAGGGTTCTAGATGGATGCAACAATCTCCTGTTGCTTCTATGAAGGCCATAATAGACGACATCACCAAACAGCTCCATAGTCACATACACAGCAAAGGAGAGATGTTGTTTACACCTAGTGATGTCAGTGGTATTGAGTGACATCACAGCACAGTGCTAAGGCTCCTGGGCCTGGACACAGCAGCGGCTGCAATATCTCAACGGAGAATACGTTTATATATATGTGTGTGTGTGCGCGTATATATATATATATATATATATATATATATATATATATATATATATTTCTCCGCCGAAATCACTTTTAAACCCATTTCCACCTTTTTTTCCCTTCTCTTCCTCTTACTTTTTTTTCAC